>NW_026971314.1:0-10000 GCF_963678635.1 Symsagittifera roscoffensis | reverse complement strand
TATAGACTTCCTCCCCTCTCTCGCTTTTTTCTCAATTTTACTCTTTTGCATTACTATTTTTTTCTGGTATTCTAGCTACTGTTTTTTGCACACATACCATCATTGATGCGCTATGGTATGTATATACGAAAATTAGATACGTTATTTCACTGAATTTTCAGCTCAACCCAGGCGTTATTTCACGTCGTGCAATTTATTTGATTTTCGTTATTACTTCAGTTTAGCTGCATTCTTACCATGAAAACGTCGACCAAACTTCGCAAAATTGGAGATTTACCTTAAAATTCTATCTTTTTATCAAAATAATTGCCCAAAATTTTAATGTTATCCGTTTTTGAATAAATGAAAAGTTTTAGAACAAAACCATGACAAAAAAGTATAGATATTATCTGGTCCATGAACACGCTCTTACAATCAAGAGCGTCTAGATTTACGTTAAAATATGTTAATTACACAATTACTTACGATGCTCTTAAAAGATTCGGCTCCAAACGGACGTCAAAAATGTCTGCGTACAACCAGCGTCATCAAATTTATTTTGGATTTCAAATATTTCGAGCGGCGTTTGTTACCGAATCAAGCAAGACTTAATATGAAGTCGTCTTACCGTAACTTCGGTATTGTTTTATTACTTTAACAAATTATGCCGTTATCTCAAAATCTTAGTTAAAGGTCGAAGTCAAAACAATAACGTAGTTTTTTTTAAAATTTTTAAGCATAAAACTTTTTCGGCCTCAAAAAACATTCGGAAGTATTCAATTGTGGTATCATATTAAAAAATTTTCAGTCGCGATTTGGAGCTCACAAATATCTTCCTAAAAAGTTTTCAGCGTCGAGACACTAAAGCTATCCCAAGTTTTTGTTTTTCAGACTTAATTGAAAACTTATTATTAACTAATTTACGCGCTAAAATTCAGTCTGAATCCACTGTTCTTTTCATCATTTTAAAGCTATTTTTGCCCATCTATTTTAAAGCTAATTGCATGGGTTGACTAAAATCATGGGTTGACTTGGCGCCACTATGTACTGAATATGAAAGTGAGCGCCCGGAAAAAGGCAATTTTTTTTTGTCAAATCTTTCAAAAAATGATTACAAAACACCTTCTTTGGCCGTTTTTTTCGAAAATTTACTTACGGCGCAGAAAAAAATTGGCCAAAATAGGGTCATTACAGCTATTTGGGAGAGCTCAGAAAATCAATTTGGTCGATCTAACAAAGGTATATAAGAAAGGTCCACCCTCCCTCAAGAAAATTCTCTAGTTCTATCTACTCCCTCATCTGAAAACTACAAAAATTTTCAAAATTTCGATTTTTCCGAATACTTTTTCATCTTTTAAAGCTATCAAAAACTACTGCGTTTTGCAATTTTTTGCAAGTAAAACATCAGCTGTTACTTTTTTTAGATTTCATTTCGTTTTTTGTTGAATTTTTTACAAGATTTATCTGTAAAAATTAATTGTTCCGAACACCCAACTAAAGGGGCGGGAAGGATCTATGGAATGTTTCTTTTTCGTCCGATTTGGGCTTCCTCGCAGGAGTTACTTGCAATATGATACTAAAGGCCTTTCAGTCATTATTCCATTTCTAGAAAGATTTTCAAAAAAAATTTACCCAGTGTCGAGAAAGAATGGTCTGAACTTCAATTGATTTTCAGACTGATGTTTACTCACTGAAAAACTTATACTAAGTTTTAGCTCATTTTATCTAATTGGAGCTTAATTTGAAACCTTTATTACTACCCATTTTTTAGGAGATTTTTTTTTGAAATTTTCTATCCAAAAAATTTTTTCAGAAAAAATTTGAAATGTTCCTAAAAAATTCGATAAAAACTATTAGTTAAGCTGTTTTCTCTTTATGACTACTCTTGCATTAGTTTATGCTGAGTGCACATAATTTGATAACACTCTTTTGCGGTAGGTGATTTAGGGGGCAAAGGCGAGCACGTTCTTTCCTGCTCACCCGAAGGGACCCCCTATAATTACTACCCATTTCTGACTGATCGAACCTAAAATAATTCTAAATCACTCGAGAAAGTCCTAGCACGTCTGCTAGTTTTTTATTCATCTAATTAGTCCTTTACAAAAAGTCAGATATTTATTTATAAATTGCAAAACTTATGTAGTGTGTGTTTTTTTAAAATTTGCTAAGAAAACTTATCCAATGTAAGTTGAACTGTTCTATCGAATTTCCTGACAGCATAAAATTGGGCAGAAAGCTATAACATGAAATAGTCCTACCTCCACTGGTGTCCATTTAAAAAAATTCAATATAAATTATTTTACATTTTTATTTAAATTTCAATCTATCTAAATTAAAGTTTTGGCTCATTCAATTTAAATGATAAATTTCAATCTAAAAAAAGTAATTCAACTAGAAAAACATAAACTGCTCGAGCGGGACTCAATCCGACGCCAAACTACACAGTTTTTGTTTATGTCAATTAGTTTCACATCGCGGAAAAAGCAAACAATCTGAGTTGTTACGAGAAAACTGATAAAATTGTGCTGCAAATATATATGCTCGAAAAATTGCTTTTGAATTGTTTCAAAATTGTGAAACGTACTCAAGAATGCCAAAAACGTTGCAAAATACAACATCAGAAAAATTAAAATTGCTGAAGAAAAAATTGAATAGTTTGAAAAAATTTAAATTGGTGCCAACAATTTTTAAATTTTTTTTGAACAATTTTAATTTCAATATCAATTTTTATCTTTTAAATGGACATCACTGCCTATCTGAAGCCAAAATTATTGAAAATTATATGATTGTTATTTTGATCTGTCAGTAATATAATGATTTCGATGGTTGAGCATGCATAAAATGATAATTTAGTTAAATGATTCTGAGCTCTGAAAAAATTCTTAGCGAGCCAAAAAATCACTTAAATTTTTCTGAAAGCTTTCAACGGCCCCCTGCTTTGGGCTCCACGAAAATGAAACTATCGCCAACCGCAGAATTTGTTTTAAAAATAATTCTTGTTTCAAAATAAATGTGGGACAGACATTGGTACTCATTTAGTTTTTTCAGGGCTTAAATGTTGTTTAGGTCTTCGGAATCTAAAATGAATGTGTTGCTCGTTTATTTAAGTTTTTCAGTGATATATATATATAAATAGATTCAAAATTTAAATTTTCAACTATAACTTCATAACTTCAAATAAAAATAAATTTAAACGTCGACCTTAACCTAGATAAAAAACCATTTATTCTCATATTTGATTCGCTCTTTGAAGTTCATTATCAACCAATTTATTCCCCAAAAAAATCCTATTAGCTTTAAATGATCAACTTAATTACGCTGATTTGCATATATATTAATATTCGTTGATTTCAGAGTGGAGTTTTGATGAGAAACTTGCAAAAGCTTTTATTTTTTTGCCAAGTGTTAAGGTAACTTTCTCCTTTGTTTCGTTTTGACAGCCAAATCTCTTAAGGCTTTTAATTTCTCAACCTCAATTTCCAAATTCTGTGAAAATTATGTTTGCCTCTAAACGAATATTCTGAAGCTTGCGATTTCTTTTTCTGGATTTTTATAATCCATATTGGTTAATTAATTTACTTGGGTTATTTTACAAACAATTATGAAATTTTTAAGGTCAATCAGTTTGATTAAAAAATTTTTCATCTTTCAATTTGATATTTACCCTCCATTATTCATTATCAGGGACAGATCTTACAAAAATCGAACGGTTTAATGCAGTCATGGCTCGAAATTGCAACTTATTTTCTGTCTTTGTTTAAGGGAATACTAACTAATTGAGTATCTGAAGAGAAAAGTTTGACGTGACTGAGATATTTTTGTTGAACCGTGGCCTCTAAAATTATCATCAGCTGAATAGGCACACAGAGATCGTGGTCAGGTCTTGGCTCGCTGAAACGGAAGTTTCCTTGTCTCTCCCATTTCCTTTGCTACTGTTGTGTTGCCAGCCGGAAAAACCAGCGCCCTTTGGTAGCCGGAACTATCAGCCGCAGTTTAAAAATGGCCCAATACCGACTCACTCAAGGACTCGCCTTCAAAAAGGTAAAACCAAAAAAAAAAAATTAAAAATGATTAAAGTTATATTTATAATTCATTTTAGTTCATTCAATACCAGACTTAAAAAAAATTTCAGGTACAGAATAAAAAAAGTTTCGGTCATTTTTGTAAAACAAATTACCAAACTACAGTCACGGGAAATAAAAGCAGCAACTTTGAGTTTTCAAGTGATGAAACTAACGAAAAGATTTTCACGTTTGTGCCGTTTTCTCTACAATTACAGGGTGTTCCAAAACTTATGAGACTTTTGAAAAAGCTGTCATTTTCGACTGAAATGACATATGAGTCTGATTTTTTGCAGGATGATAAACGGTATGCGGAATTTTGAGAATCCGTGAACAAATGAAAGTTTGGAGAAACTCAAAATATGTTTGCGCCATTTTCTTGATTTTCAATCATGCTTCATTGAATTGTTCATGCCAGTTTCTTTAATCTCGTTCATTTTATCAAAGAAATGAAACTCAGTGATGAACAGCGCAATCTCATTATCCTCAAGTTTGCAAAAAAATTGTCAGCAATTGCTGTCAACCGAAAATTTCTTGAACATATGCCATTTGGGGAAATCAAAGAAGCAAGTTCGCTTTGACCGATTTTCAATGTGAATGGCAACGGTTTCAAGAGAGGCCTACGGGATAGGTTACGAACAGAGGTAGTCGACCAAATATTCGAAACAACAATTATCCGAGAGTTGCGACACGCTATGAAAATGACCCCACATCAAGCATACGAGAGTCATCAAGGGCACTTGATATCCCCTCAACCAGTTTAAGGCGGATTTTGAGGCGAGACTTAAAGTTTGTTCCATTCAAAGTCAACAAACTGCATACGATATTAGAGAGAAATTACGAAATCCGTGAAACAATTTGCTTGTGCTCTTTATCTCAGAATCGAAACTTTCATTCAAGGGTTCTCTGGAGTGACGAAACATGGTGAGTTTTGGACCCAGAGTCAAACCCAGAAGCAAAATAATGGGCTGGATTCGCCTTCCTCAAGCCAAAATCATAGGCCCTTTCTGGTTCAGAGATGAGAATGGAAGACCAATAACGGTCAACCTAGTTGTTTATCTTAACATGCTCAGGAACCAAGTATGCCCCCTTGTTGAACACCGGCGAGATATAAGGAGACTTTGGTTCCAACAAGATGGCGCAACATGCCATACAACCCCTCCAGTATTACAGTTTCTACAGACTGCTTTTGGTGACCGCATTATCAGTCGTCATTCCAAATTCCTTGGCCCGCTCACCTGGACTACTGGTTCTGTGGTTATGGTTGTGCTGCAATTCATCGCGAAAACCTCAGGACCACTGCCGAACTGCTCACAAGCATTGAAAATTTCTGTTGTGGAATCACACAGGATCAGATTTCAACCGCTACATCCTCAATTCACAAGCGAAAGATCAAATGTCAACAAAATGGCGGGAAATTTTTTTAACATCTCTTGAAATGAATAATTTTTACTTTAAATAAAATGTCCTGCTGTAACTTGTTAAATTTTCATTTGTCCACGTCATTTCAGTTAGAAATGACACCCTTTTCAAAAGTCTCATAGGTTTTTGGAACACCTTGTATTAGAGATTCACAGTTGGCATTTGGATATACAAAAATTGAAACGTTTTCTCCAATTATGTTTGAATAACAAAAATTATTAAAAATGGAGTTTAAGGCGTCGTTTGGGCCATTTAATCAGAGGGCGTCAGAGTACTGTTCTTAGTGCCAAAAAGCAAACAGCAGAAGCAACTGAAGTTTTGGATTTACAGGTATTCGTTGGAAAACATAGCATCTAAGCTTGGTTTTTTTTTCTAACATATGATGAATGAAGCTGTTTTTCAAATATACATGGCTAAAAACCAAAAAAACTGCTTTTAAAAACGTTATTTGGTCGTTGGGGGCGTCAGAGGGAGGTTCTTATTACGACAGCAGACGCAATCCGAAACTTTGGACTGAAAAGTGAAGTATTCGTTGGAAAGTTATAGGCTTAAGCTAGGCCCTAAATCGATTATTTTGTCTATGCCAGTAAAGATCTAAAAAGTTTTTTACGTTCTTGCTTAGAAGTTGACTGAAACTTTAAAGCATTTGTATTGAAAAATTTCAAAAATGTGTCTTTTTTTCGTAGATAAGTATTTTTTCGCATTCTCTTTTAAAGCAAAAAAAAACTTATCTGAGGACCTAACTTAGATTCTCAGCTTTCCAACGAAAGCTTTCAAGTTCAGAGTTTTAAACTGCTTTTGCTGTTTATGGGGATTTTTGGCACAGATATTCTCTTTCTGACACTCTCTGCTTAACTTACCAAAAAAATCTTCAAACCCAATTTTTTACGGCTTCTTCCGGGTCGATTCGAATAAGTTTCATCTATCATGTCTCAACGTATTACCGTTAACCTGTAAAAGCTGTAGAGAAAACAGCAAATACGTAGATATTTATTTTCGTACTTTTTATTGAGTGAAAACTAAAAGTTGAAGTTTTTAATGCCCTGTGACTGTATTAACTAAAAGCCTTTGCACGCGCTTGCTGAAAACAAAAAATTACCGAAAAATTTATCTGCAACCGTTTAAAAATATGGCTGAATAATTAATACTTTTTTATCTTCATTTATATATACTTGTAGCCGGACTGAATCAGTTGAGCTGATAATATGGATCATTTTCTCGGTTGAGAGAAAACGTTAATCATAAATCTTATATATATAAAACAAATGCTCGTCATTTATTTTTATACATATCCATGAATACAGAAAATTGCACTAAAGGTCTATGATTATAAAATTTTTGTATATGGAAGTTATATGACTAGTGTTTTTCCATAAATCAAAAATTTGTTTCGTTTTATATAATTTCTTCTTACTTTTTGGGTTGTGTTTGTAATCGAAGGTGGCAAAAGACCCTGTTGCTCAAAGCTAGAGTCACTAAAAGTTTAACGGTCTTGCATGTAGAATGCATTGTAACAACCTGAGAATAGATGTATGGCACACACAAAATAAATTCAGTAGCAAACTTTTCAATTTGGGCAAGCATTTTCAAAGATGCTATTTTTATTTAATCATGCATTGCCCATGGCATATAAAAACATGCAAAACAAAAAAAAATAAGTTTTTGGAGCGTCTTCGAAAAAATTTATCTAGCGAAACGGAAAAATAATCCAATTCTTGTGTATCGAGGACTATGTTACGCACAAAAAAATTGCATGCAAATTTTTTTGAGAAAAGTTTTGCTTGAGTACAAATTTCGTTTTGCGCTCAAAAAAGTGAAACTGTTTTTTGAAACTGATTTTGCGAACTACTTGTTCAAAATTTGTGGCAAAAACGAAAATTTTATTTCGAAAAAAATTTCGAAACACATTTCGAAACGCCATCAAAAAGTGCTAGTCATAATATTTCCATTTATGAAAACTGTATGATTAGCTTTTTGCCAAATAAATTAATTTTTGATGATACACTGACTTTTATGCCAATACAAGTAAGTTTAGAAAAAAAAATCGATTTCACCATTTTGGTAAAAATGTATGAAAATTGAATGTTCAGCATTTTTTATAGACTTCGTATGATTAGTTTTTTTGGTCTATGGAGTCAACTCGGGTTAATCCAAAATACGTCCTTTTTTAAACTTGACCAAAAAAAATTAGACGATGCTGTTTAAAAGCGACATTAGTCATTTACGTTTCAAAAGTTTTAATAGTTTCTTTTTTTGGCAATTTTATTGTCGTTGTGGGGAGAAAAGGTTATTCTAATCCCTGTTAATTTCCAGAAACAAAATGAAAAAACGCATCTGTTTTTTTTGGGATAAGTTTGTCGTCAAACTCCATCTGATGTTTTTTTTTGGTACCTGGATCATTGGAAAAATTCATAATCGAAGCTAAATTCCTCATTACTACGTGGTCGAAACATTAATTATGATGAGGTTGATTGGCCAAATTACTCAGACAAATAATTTGTCGGTTTGATTAGGAAAGCTGAAATCACTAGAGCATCATTTAGAGCAAACTTTTCGGTACATTTGGGACGTTGTAGTTTCAGAAAGAAGAAATGCTCGACTGATTTCGTTTCAAGTTGAGTAAAAAAGGCTACTTGTGAAATGAAAAACTCGAGGTTTTGTCTTCGTTTTATTCAAGGCTGAGCGTTCAGTTCATTTTGGTTCAAATTGTATTTTTAGTTTAACAATGGACCGTTTGTGCCATTTCGATAGAGCAAAGTTGCTCAGTTCATGTCAGATTAGCAGCATGTGTTTAAATACCTGAGTTTTTTTGATAAAAAATTTGATCTATTTTTTAAAAAATGGAGTCGCTTTTGGTTTCTTGCGAGCAAATGAAAGTTTTTGTATCTCGAAAAATTTTCTATTGTTTTTTGCATTTTTCAAAAGGATTTGACTCAAATTTTCTACAAAAAAGAATTAGCAAAAATTTGTACATATAAGCAGTAAAATCCTTTTAAAATCCTTTTTGAGTCGCTTTTGGTTTCTTGCGAGCAAATGAAAGTTTTTGTATCTCGATAAGTTGTCCAGTTAAAATTTGTCCAACTTAACTCAGTTCTACAGGAAACGAGTCATAAGATTCGTAAGACGGATGCAAGATTTTCATAAATTGCATCGCCTCTTTTTGAGGTCGAACCAATTGATTATCCGAGCTCTGCTTAACTCGAAAAAACCTTATTTAACCCCAAATCTTTTCTATTGTTTTTTGCATCTTTCAGAAGGATTTGACTCAAATTTTCTACAAAAAAGAATTAGCAAAAATTTGTACATATAAGCTGTAAAATCCTTTTAAAATCCTTTTTGAGTCGCTTTTGTTTTCTTGCGAGCAAATGAAAGTTTTTGTATCTCGATAAGTTGTCCAGTTAAAATTTGTCCAACTTAACTCAGTTCTACAGGAAACGAGTCATAAGATTCGTAAGACGGATGCAAGATTTTCATAAATTGCATCGCCTCTTTTTGAGGTCGAACCAATTGATTATCCGAGCTCTGCTTAACTCGAAAAAACCTTATTTAACCCCAAATCTTTTCTATTGTTTTTTGCATCTTTCAGAAGGATTTGACTCAAATTTTTTTAAAAAAAGAATTAGCAAAAATTTGTACATATAAGCTGTAAAATCCTTTTGAAAACAAATAAAAGAGTCTGAATATCGAACAGTTCCAAATAATTTTTCTCGAATCTTTTTTCTAAGTTGAATTTCGTCTGAGAGGCCTTGAATATAAAGATAAAGAATTGAACTCCGTACGAGAGTTCTACTGAACCCTATCCCAGATTTCTTCTGGCTCTTCGAGAAGGGTCAGAACAACAAGGCCAGCCATTTTTTGAGTCACTTAGATTATTGCCATTTTGATTGGATTTAACAAATTTTTGACTAGATTAAACAAAGAATTCAATTTCAATTGTGTTAATTTTATGTTTCGCGGATTATTTCTTTCAAAGAGTTGTCGCTGCTGTAATCTAGGTAATTATATATTTTCTGCTAAACTGCAAATTATCATCCAGATTACGTAGAACCAAAAAGTTTTAATCCGTGCCAAATTTGTATTTAATATATTGGGGAACAATTATCACTTCTATCAATGAGACTGTTTTTCTGACTATTTTTTGGAATATTTTTGGGACTGTTTTGTATGGGACTGTCTTTTTGGACTTTGATATGATTGTGCGGGACATTTTGTACTGGACTTCTTTTAATGGGAATGTTTTGTACAGACACGATTCTACACATATGCATTGAAACTTATAACTTGAATTGGGTCACGCTACAAAAAAAAAACTCAAAAGAATTGCAATAGTCTACCAAGCATCAAACCGAATATCAAATTTGTCGCGAGTGAAAATCTTTTCAAAATCAAAACACTGACAACTTGGTTTTAGTGTTTTGGCATTTAACATAAATTTGAGCAAATAGTTTCGGAACCAGTGATTTAGTGGCAATATCTTGGTTAGCTTGACAAAGACAATTGGTTTGAATACCAAGAATTTTTGAAAAACATGCAATTTT
>NW_026971313.1:0-94828 GCF_963678635.1 Symsagittifera roscoffensis | reverse complement strand
CTACAGTTACTCCAGTGGGGTGCTCTTGATACTCCAATGGTATACTCCAGCTACTCCAGTGGGCTACATCAGCTACTCCGTTGTGCTATTCCAGCTACTCCAGTGGGCTACTCCAGCTACTCCAGTGGTCTACTCCAGCTACTGCAGTGGGCTACTCCAGCTACTCCAGCTACTCCAGTGGAGTACTCTTGATACTCCAAGGGTATAATCCAGCTACTCCTTTGGGCCACTCCAGCTACTATGTTGGGCTACTACAGCTACTCCAGTGGGGGTACTCTTGATACTCCAAAGTTATACTCCAGCTACTCCAGTGAGCTACTCCAGCTACTCCGTTATGCTATTCCAGCTATTCCAGTGGGCTACTCCAGCTACTCCAGTGGTCTACTCCAGCTACTGCAGTGGGCTACTCCAGCTACTCCAGTGGGCTACTCCAGCTTTTCTAATGGGCTCCTTCAGCTACTCCAGTTGGTTACTGCAGCTACTCCAGTTGGTTACTCCAGTTACCCCAATGGGCTACTCCAGCTACTCTCTATTGGCTACTCCAGCTACTCCTGTGGAATACTCTAGCTACTCCAATGGAATAGACTTGATGCTTCAAAAAGCTACTCCAGCTACTCCAATGGCCTACTCCAGCTACTCCAGTGGGCTACTCCAGCTTTTCTATTGGGCTACTTCATCTACTCCTGTGGGTTACTCCAGCTACTCCAATGGACTACTCCAGTTACTCCAATGGGCTACTCCAGCTACTTTAGTGGGCTACTCTAGCTACTCCAGTGGGCTACTCCAGCTTTTCTAGTGGGCTACTCCAGCTACTCCAATGGGCTATTCCAGATACTCCAGTGGGCTATTCCAGCTTTTCTAGTGGGCTCCTCCAACTACTCCTGTTGGTTACTGCAGCTACTCCATGTAACAGTCGCCTAATTAAGTCACATATGAGGTTAAAGAATAAAGGCCCTATAACCATTGGCTCCAGAGTCAGGGACACTATCTCTTGTGTTTTTCTACCTCGAACGGTTGGAGCCAATTCGGTTCACTTGCGATATGAGACTAAAACCCTTGTTACAGTTTGAAGGCCACTAGCAAAATACCCGCCCCCACTCTAGAAAATAAGAACGTCCCCATACTTAGGACTCAAAATACCCAAAATACGCGAACGCCGTTAAAAACAAGGTCGGAACAGTCCGTACAGTTACTTTTTCTTAGACAGTGGAACTTTGATCCATTTTAGATGGATCAACCTAAAACTCTCCTTACCTCAACATAACAATCATAAAACACACTTGAGAAAGCTAAATATGGTACGTACATATAAGCACACTCGCAAATTGATGTAACTAAATTAGTAAGCAATTTTAGAATAAGTTGGAAATTAAATATGAACTCTAGAAGCATAAATTGAACAAGTTTTATCTTTAGAATTGATTTTTTGGTCTAGACCATTGGGAGACTTTGATTCAAAGGTTCACTCTGGTCCGACTGAATTTCGATGTTTTTCTACTTGCGATTACTATCTGTCTCCTGTCTTGAATAAGAGAGTTCTACTCTCATTCAATTAAGTGTCGGAATTTGCGAATAGCAATTTCCCGCTGCTAATTTTGACCTTTTTCCCGCGTTTGTAATTCGGTCCTTTTGATCTTATATTTCTGAGATTTTCAGTTGTCGCGAGAAAGTTGAGCATGACATGTTCAGTTCGAATTTTTGAATAACTGAATTTGTCCCCAAAATCACGTTCCTCGTATCGCTGAAGGTCAAACTTGAATGATCGACTGGCACATACTCCCCGGACTCAAGATCGATGTCCTCATCGGGTGTTGCCGTCTGCCAGTGAATCCCCAGAATTCTGAGTGTTGCTCAAGATACAGTGCAAGTGGTCATTTACGGAAGTTTGCAGCAGACTTAAATTTATGTACACCCCGAAATTCACAACCACTTAAAATTTTCACAATATCGATAAACAGCAATCAAAATCTGCATACACCTGCACTCTTGAATTTTCCCTTTTTAAGCTAATAATTTAAAAAATTTTTTGTTCTATTCAATCAGGAAATTGTCAAGCAGCATTTTGATTTATATAATAGATATAGCATGTTAGTAATATTATTTGATATGTTAAAACTTCTTTTTCCTGATTCCAGATTTCATCCGAGTTCACCCTCGAGCCCCTTTCCTTCCCTCTCATGACTCAAAACTCTAGAATTCCGCCTTTGAGCCACCTGCTCATCTCACGTTCTTCACCTTCGAGGTACTAGGCCCAGACGCATCTGACACCGCAATCTGTTTCAACAGTGCCTCCTCATCCTCGGAGCTAATCACGATCTCCTCCCAAGCCTTCAGCTGTTCATAAGACCGCATCCGTTCCCTCTGCTCCTGTAACCTCTTTGCCTGGTTGGGCAAACTCTTCACTCTCGACTCCCGATTTGAACAGAAGGAATTGTGCAGACTCAGGCTCACGTTCTTCGCTAAGTCCTCTTCCAGCATTGATTCTCTCGCCTTAGTATTATCTTGTGACACCCTTCCGACTCTTTTCCATCCCGTCGTGATCGCGTTTCGATGGGTCAGCAGAGGTCTCTTGAAGGCTTCTGTTCCTATCTCAGCCAGGAATTGTCAATATTCTTTCTGGTATTTCTTCATGTGATCTTTCGTCACCATGTACAACTAAGAGGTCAACGTCGCTCGAAACCACGGAAAGAATCTTACGCGGCTCCACACGTGTCTGACTTCTGTTGGTATGGCGAATACCTTGCATGCAGTCTCAAACAACTCGAGTCTTCTGCTGTAATCTATCGCGTATATCTGCTCTGCCGTTGGTGTCTTCGACTCCCGATATTTCATCACATTTTCCTCAATCCATCGCAAAGCCAACATCGTGCTTACCACCAAGAGTGTCACCTTCTGTCTGTGATCTGGTAACCCTATCGATCGAATTTCTTCCACATCCCATATCATATCAGGCAGAGGTTTGCGTGATCCGGATACCACACCGTTTGTGCTAGACAGTGGCATGGGCATTCCCCATGTGTTATGTCAATGCTCCGAAGGTTGCGCTCTCCCGAAATTTCTGGGAGAGGTTCAAATTCCATCATTTTCTCGTGTATCGCATCGCTCTCCTCCATGTTTGGAGCACCATCCATCGGCTTCCCGATTACCTTTTGTCTCTCGTGGTCACTTTCGTTTTCACTTTCCAAACCCAGAAGTTCCTCCCCCCAGATCTCACTCAAGTCGTCCCTCTGCTCTCTCGGCACGGTTCCTCGGACTTTTCTCAATAGCCTGTGTGAGTGATGCGACATACTAGCCATTCTTTCAGACTTGGGCAAGGAGAAGGCCTTGTCTATTAGTACACTCTGGCTGGATACCTCCACCATCGCCATGTGAAGTGGGTAGTGGCTGCCTCTTTGGTTGGCCATCACTGACCCCACTAGGGACTTCGCGTTCAAAGGCAGAACCTAGGTTTCACTCATGGGAAATCCCATTTCCGCCTCGAGTCCAAGCTTCTAGCATCTGATGTGTTTCTGGGTTACCTGCAATACTCCAGGCAGTGAATCCACGCTCAATGCGGTCACAAAATGGTGCTCAGACTCTAGTCTCTCGAGTGACTGCAGACTGCAAATCCTTGAGAAGAATCTAAGAGCTATTGCTATGTTCACTGTGGTATTCGCGTAACACTCAGCTACTATCTGCACTTCACTCTTCTCCCTCTCTGTAATGTCTTCAAACCAAGTGACCAGATCTTCTTTTTGAAAGGATTGTATCCTGACGCATGACCGTCCATCACAAGTGTGCTCTCCGCTCCTGCACGTCACGTCAAGAAAACTTCCCGGCTCCATCTTCTTCGCTGACTCTAGCTTACCCGACGCTTCGCGCAGCTTCCTCACCTGAGGCAAGATCAGCTTGTGTTCTATACTCAAGGTTGCTAGGTCTTCGTCTTTTGTTGGCGCCAGCCTCACTCGATCCCTGACTTCTTCGATCAGGCTCGCGTGGGGATGCGGACACCAGGAGTGTCTCAGCAATTTCCACATCACTCCCAAGTTCGTGACTAACATGCCGTTCCCGTTGCCCATTTTCAATTCAACTCTCTTACTCGAGCGCGGCATGCTTATTACCTCTGGTGCTTTCTCGAGAATCATGCCCAAACTTGGTCTTTCTCTTTCCACTGTGTCTATCTCTATTATCTTCTCCGTCCAAAATTTCAGTAGCTCCGCCACCTCGTGGTTCCTGTGAGCGCTTCCGGCTTCCGAGTCCAAGAAGGGGTTGTACGCTATCCCCATCACTCCAGACACGTACTGATATTCTCCCTTCTTGTTGGGTCTCGAATACTCTCCAGCCGAGGCTAAGTTACGGTGCACGTCATGTCCCTCTTCAAATTCTTGTTGTAGAACCTCTGTATCTCGTCCAGCTTCCCATGATTCTCTAGCGACTGCCTGGAGCTATCCTCCTTCTCTATTCCGGTACTCTGGTATACATTCAGGATGACCGCTGAAATTCTCCTTTCCATTGTCCTGCCTCCGCTCGCTCTCTGTGGACACGCTTGGATAGTACTGTCGGTCATCACAGACATTATCCACCTCAAGAAACAAGTAGCATCTTCTCTCCTTGCCAGACTCAAGCCTGAATTGACCCTGGCGACCTGTTGCATCAGCATCTGGTAATCTTCCAGATTCTTGCCACCCAGTTTCAATTTGGCATGCGAAGTTAATGTCTCTAGCTCTATTACCACCAGGCTCCACGCGAACATCAGCTGTCCCGCTGTCCTAACGAAGGTGTTTGCCATTAATGATAACGCAGATGAGGATCCTCATTGACTCTTCAAATAATCCCGTAGCAAATTATGCCAAATTCGTTTCAGTTGGCTTCCCAATTCTAACTTGTTAATATCGGCTTTCTGCTGGGAAGCCCAATTGCGTCGCTAGCGGGACACTCCACGATCGAGTTTCTTTAGACAGTCCTCTAGTTCCTTCATTGTCTCCAGGGCCATCCACCAAGGCCGAGCGGTGTTCCTCGTCTTACTCCTCTCAAGAGGGTCACTAGTCACTTGTTTCCCAGTAGCATGATGTTCGCTTGAGATCCATTCGTTGCCGACGTCCACTTCCCACGTCTGCCACTCGTCGAACCCCTCTTCGTTTTCGCCTTCTGGCGTCTGAGGTCCTCTTCCGTCGCGAAACTTATGGAGACCTCCATCTCCTTCAGCTAGCTTCCTTGGTTCGGAGCCACCCTTGTAGGCTGCTGTCTTCCAACGCGCCAGAACCATGGGAGCCGTCTCCCTCAGATTTTTCCCAGAGACCGCGTCCGCCGAACGACTACCCAAACCCTCTAACTCTCTCTTCCTCTTCCGAGATTTCACACCTCTACTTGGGGGCGTAGCCGCTATCATCACTGATTCGACCTCTTTATTCCGGTCAGACCCTTCCAACTCTTGCCGCCCCCTTCTCGAGCTTTAAGGATTTTAGTACTTTTAATCATATTATTAGTCTTGACCTTATCTTCCCTTACAACTTCAATCATCTTATCATCAATTTTTGTTTCAGAGTAGAGCTGCCTTTACATTCATCATTTCTGGTCTTTTGACGCGTCTCCGTCATTTTGACCATCTTGCTAAATAACTCCTTTCTCGCTTTCTCATCCAGCCCCATGCCCATCAACACCGGTTCCCCGAATGTTCCACAGTTCTTCCTTGAAGTCATCTAGTGTGGTATCGCTGTTCGTCTCTTGATTAAATGCACTCAAGAATTCCCGCCAAGCCTTCTCATCCAGAGTCTCTAGAAACATGGTCTTGTTTCCCTCAAATGTGTTCTTATTGCTCTCTTTTGTACTCAAGATTATCATTCCCATGTTGGAAGTTTCGCTAGTCAAGGGTAATTCCAAATTTGTCCGATGGGATGATGTTAGAGGTGGCGTGGCGGTGTCCGCCAAATCGTCTCCGCTCAGATCCTGCAGCAGTCCTTGAGCGGTGAAATCCTCCTCGGCTGGTTTCGGTTCAGGCGATTTCCCCACTTCCATTTCCTCTCCTGTTTCACTGAGAGTCTCAACCATGCTTTCCCTTTCCGACTCGGCTCGCCTTTTCTCAAGTGTCTCTCTAAATCGGTTCTCTATTGGGCCGCTTCTCTTGTCCCCAGGGAAGCCTATTGATAGGTGTGAGGGTGTCGTTGGGTCTTGCTTCTTGTTTTCTGTCAGGGCCACATACAACGAGCCTGTTGCATCCAACTCTTTCTCTTCTTGTTTCCTTTCCACTTGCTCTAATCCGTAAGGCGCCCGGTATTTTCTCGTGGCCAACTCCATCTCGTCTTGCAGTGCGATGTGCCCTGCTTCTTCTATCATCCTCCCGTCTTCCCATACTGACAACATGTTCTCCAGATTCGCTTGCTCGAACGTTCTCAAGATGTCCCGAACCTCTAATTTAGGGGCATTGAGCCTCTCAATTTCTTCGCTTGAGTCGTCCACGAGTTTATCTTGATATGACAAGTATGGAAGTAGACCGCTGCAGTATTCCGATGAAAAAGGGGTCCCAGCCGTCAGTGAACTCCTTCTGCTGCTTTTCTACCGTGGTTCTTGCGAACAGGGATGGGACTAGTAGGGGGCTATCTAACCCCAGGGTCATTCTCCGGACTGTCGGGATCTCGAGAACGGTGGCGGGCAGATTTTCTTTCTCTAGTGTCGCCTCTAGCTCCCTCTTCACCAACTCGAAGCTCTTTTTCCACGCTGGGACTCTCAGAATTTCTTGTCCGTCGGGCGTCAGGGGATTCAAATTCCAAAACTTGGGATAAGTTTTCAATGGGGACTTCACGCCTTCCCCCCATTCTACATTACAGTTGCCTTCGGAAGTTGAACACTACCAACTCGGGACCTTTTACTTTCCCAAAGAGTACTGTATAACTCATTCGTGCTCTCAGCATCTCTTGTCGACACAAGTTCATCGGCATACTCAATAGCTCTTGCACAAAGACCTCGAATATGTATTTTTTTTTTTGCATAAAACATTCTAGCCATATACCTTTTTTCCCTACAAGGACTCAAGAATTTCAGAACCTCGTGATCTTCCCTCGTTCTCAATTCACCTTTTGCATGCTCTCTCCAGAATCCTCCGATGGTGACCTCGTTCGCAGCCGTGATGAATCTGCCCACCGTCATTTCCTTGCTCTCAGCCATCTGCAACTGTCCCTAAAGAATTTCCCATACCTGCCTCACGAGAGGTGGTGCATTCTCCCGCGTCTTATCCGTAGCATTCTCGTTAGCCTTGGGGTTAGGAACGGCCACCTGCCTCTCTCTTGTGTTAGTCGATATACCATCGCTCCAGTTGTTTCTCAGCCGCAGCCACATTCTTTCTTTCGTTACTTGGTCCCCTCGACTTGCTGGTGGAGCTCGTGATATTCAAGTCCATGCCTCGGAACCATGGCTAGCTGTCAGGTGACCTTTTATCTGGTGATCGTCCCCTATTTCCGGACTGAACTTTAGTTGCCGAGCAAGATTCGAGATCTCCAGCAAAAGCAATTCATCCAACAAAATGAGGATGTCTGCCAGCTCGTAGAATCCCCTTAATGCGTGGGACACGTCCGCCCATGCTGCTGCCAGTTCCGACTTCAAAAGTCTCAAATTCGTGGGCTCCAGTTCCGGATCGGGAGCTGCCATCAGAATCCGCCATGCATTCCCTTCAGCTATCAGGACCAAAGCGGCATACACCAACTGCAGAGCAGGAGGCATGCTCGCGTACCCAGGGGACGTCGTGAATATCACTTTCGTTTTGGGTCCGAATCGAGAACTAACATTTTCCTACACCTGGTTCATTGCAGCGAACAACGTCTGGATGGCTTCACAGATTTTCTTTGGCATGGGCGCATCGCTTTTCAAGTGCTCCGGAAGTCCAGCCGCGTGCAGGTGATCTTTTATTCCTGTGAACAGCCGTAGCTCCGGTTCACAAGGCATCTCTGACTTCATCGCTACTACCAGAGTCAGCATCTGATTTATCTCCGCACCTGGCAGCGAGTATACCAGAGTTTCCGACTAGAAAAACTTGGGAGAAGTTCCCTCGAAATCCGGACCCGCCACGATGATCACTCTTGCGGCCGCCGGATCTCATCGATCATATACTGCCAGCGTTTTGGCTAACTGGGTGCTCCCACAGGGTTTCCTCGGGTCTTCTGCTAACTTTGCACCCTCATAGGCGGCATTTGGTAGCCCCATCTCTTTCGGTTCCAGTAGCTTATCTACCACCCTCAGTAGCGCGGGAGTTGCCAATCTGATCATCGCGATACTGGTTCGGTGCTTGGGAGGCTCCACTATGAGTCCTGGCTTCCCAACAACTTGAGTGGCCTGTACTTGATCGGTCCCATGATTGATTTCATGGGGATCCCAATCAGGTCAGTCGTCTCCATTATCATTGCTCTTAAGAAAACCGCTTCATGGGCCTTTAACCAATCCACGCAGTGGTGTTGGCTCAAGTCGTCGTGTGACACGTGCTTGAGCCCCAGGGCCTCCGCCATTTCCTGTCTACATTCCAAATCCTCCTTGTCTAATTCCTTGATCTTCTCCAGGTATCGTCTTCGGCTTGTCTCCGCTGGTCTCTCCACTCTCTTGCTATCCACCACCACCACTGAGGATACCACTGAGTTTTGGGGCGTCGATGACTCGGCTCCCTCGGCTTCCATCGGCGTGGAACCCGGCAATCCGGTCCGGCTGCTTCTCGAGCTGTCTCTTGAGTCAACTCTCACTCCCAGGCCACTGAACAGGGGTCTTGTGGCAAAGAAAGGGGGCGTTGGGGGTTGACCGAAGGTGAATTTGGCCGTTTCAAGCAGATCCGCTTCTAGCATATTTATGTGTCTCTTGAAGACATTGTTCAGCCATTCCACAACCCTGGGTCTGTCAAAATGGATTCCGTCCGAAGACGCATCCTTCGGGAAGGATCGCTCCATCATGCCTGCTCGAGTGATGCCAACATCTGCGGCGTTGGGGCTCCACAGAAACTCAAAATTCCAGTCTGCCAGTGCGACTGGATCCGGGTCAGCACTCGTATCAGGCTGTCCCCTATAATCAGGTGAATTGCACCCTCCGGTGTTCGTTGCTGTGTATAGTATTCAGCCCGAGCGGCGTCATGAAAACAATCTCTTCTCGCCCGCTGCGCCGTGTTCCAATCGATCAGGTTGTGCCTGTGATTCCTGCCATCTGTATTCTTCTTATAGCTTGCGATCACCACACTTCTGACCGTTTGCTCCCTCCAAGTCGGGGTTCGCTCCCCTGTAGTCGTACTTTCACGGGTTCCCAATTGTAACCTGTCATGCAATTCCTTGAGACGTGAAAAACTCCCGCTCATTTGACTACTGCCCGGGGCTGATCTCGGGGTATATCCTGGCAGTGTTACTTCCATTAGGGGACGTATTGGTTGCGCCTCGAAACCACGCACGGAGGACGCTGGCTCGGGCGGTATCCGCACTTCCAGTCCCTCGCTCATGTGCTCTCGAGCCGCGCGGTCTAAGTTGAATCGTCCCCTTGGCCTATGAGCCTCATCCACCTCCATGCGTGACTCAGTCCTTGAGCCTGCAACCGCTCATTCTGCAGTCCTGGTTCCCTTTTCCTTTTACCTGTACAACTCTTTTTGTCGCCGCTGGATCTTTTCAAGTTCTGACTTCAATTGATCGCAGTTCGCCTCATTCTCTCGTACCTTTGGTTCTTGCTGGTACTCTGATTTTAACATGTCAAGGTCACGCCGCGCCTGGTCCCTCTCAAGGATCGCTTGGTCTCTCTCCAGATTTGCTTGATCCCTCTCGAGTTTAGCGCCATCCCGGTCAAGATTCGCCTTGTTCCTCTCCATCAGCGCCCTCTCTTGTTCCCTCTTCAGGTTACTGAGGTCCGGATATGTCTCCTCCGTTTGCTGTGCTCGCATCATAGAAGGTGGCTCGCTCGTGGACCGGCCCGCGGATCTTGTCGGTGGTCTGGTCGGTAATGGGAACTCTCCCGCGCCGTAATCACTGTTGTTGCTCAAGCCAGGGTTTCTTGCCTTCGAATCCTCTCACAGTCGAATCCTCCCACACCTCCATCCACATTCCAGGACAACCACATGGTCTGTTCTTGATTGTATATCCCTTCTGTGGTGTAACCGACCATCAAGACAGCTTCTGTCGCGGACTCCCTACATTCACCTTTCTCATCTAACTGCAGAATGGCGTTCAACATCACTGCAATCCTCTCATCCACTTGGGTGTAGTCCAGGTCCCTCAAGCGTCTATACAATTCATCGAGCGTAGGCCTCTTATGCGCTGCAGGCATGGATTGCCAAAATCGATTTGCCCTTTTTAACGATTTCTAGATGCTCTTGCGTACTAACCAACTTGAGTATATCCGTAACAACCAACTTGAGTATTACCGTACCAACCAACTTGAGTGTTACCGTACCAACCATCTTGAGTACTTGAGAAAGATTTCCTTTCGAATGTTGCTGATCGTGAACTTTGTTCAAGACCTTCTTTTTTCTTTCAAATGAGTGTGGCTAGGTCGTCAACTCGATTTAGCAAATCAATCTGAAAATAAAATCCAATTTTAGACACATTTGTTTCCATCCTAACCTAGACCCCCCCCCTCATTATTGTGTTCAAAACATTATTCTTTCGTCAATTCAGTAAATTATTTCAACTGGGAGTTTTAGGAGCGTGCAGATTCATTTCGCACCGTCAAGTTTTAGCACCGTCAATTCTCTAAAATTTAATTGTCTCTAAAATTTAAAAATGCTTCGTGCCCCAATATACCTAACTTGAGATTCCCTTATACCCAACTTAGGACACCCATGTACCCGACTCAAGTAGTAGTTCTTGTGTAGTTGTACCATTATTTCCGTTTCTGCGAAGACCACATGTTGGATGGCGTATAGTTCCCTTGGGCTCAACTTGCCCCTGTTCGGGTCATAAACCGGCATCGAGACCTCCATTATTCCTCTTTCCACCGTTAGTGCCACCGGTCTCTGTCTGAATAGGAACTCCACGTTCTGATACTGATTCATGAAGTCGGCCTCTAGTCTTGATTTGAAGCTCATGTCCGCTGTTATACATATCGCGCTGGTCCTGTCTGACAAGATGAAGTCGCTCTCCGTGATCAGGATAATCTCCGAGTAATCATTTCGAATTTCAAACATTGTTTTGAAATTCCTCCATATAGTAGGCTCAGCCTCCTCCTCATCCAGTTCCAGCTCAATTGTTTCGCTCACTTCCTTCAGTTTCTTCATCATCAAATTTTCGGTGTGGGTGAGTCCTACCCCCAATCCCCGGACAAAAATATTTATCGACATCCCCGTCGATGATGCTGGGTCTAATTTATCTGGATGAATCTTGAGCGGCCTGTCTGTTGCTGTCCAACAGAAGAGGGGATCTACCTTTTTCACGTGTTTTTCCGCCGACACGTCGACTCGTTGGATGCTTTGCCCCTCATCTCTTCCACTCTTGACATCACGCATCCACTCTAGTATCCTCAAGTTTGTGTTTTCCCTACTCTCTATCTCGCTGTGTTCCAGATCCGTCTCTTGTTCTGGTGTGGAGTACTCTTCCTGCGGGTAATGTTCACTGTCCTTGATGATTTGTCATTCATCGTCGGCTGCTAGTTCGCCCACACTCACTAGATCTTCGCATAATTCATCAGGCTGTATCTTATCAATCAAGAAGTCATCCCGGTACCTATTGTACCTCATGCCTGTCCGTTTGCGATTGCCACTCATTGTTCCCGCTGGTATTGGCAAGTCTGGTTCCGTCCACTTTGGCACCTCGTCGTGCTCCGGATTATTCCAGTCTTCTTCCACAAAGGACTCAGTCTCTGAATCTGCTTCTATCTTTTCATTGTCGTCCAAACTCAAGCCCTCGTTGCCATTATTTTTCTCCTCGCATGCTGGCTCTACCAGTAGGTACTCGAGTCCCTCCAAATTCTGCGGTACTCACCAGTCTTCTGGGGTGGGACATGAGGTTTCAGGTTTTCATAATGCGCAGCTCGCCCCGTACTAAAGCGGTAGAACCGTTCTTGCTGGTGTACCTACGTTATCATGAATGGTCCTCTCCATTTCTTAAGTAGTTTCTTTGTCCCCTTGGGAAGTATAACATTCTGGAAGACCCAGAAGGGTTGGCCCACTGCATATGGTTTCGCTTGCAGTATCTTCTCATCGTATTTCTTCCGCTGTTTCATTTGTGCTAGCGCTGTGTTCCTCCTGCAGAGCTCGTTTAGTTCATGTTGTCTCTTGATCGCTTCTTTCACATAAGCTTGAGGCGATGTCTTTTTCCCTTCGTTTTCTGAGTAAAAGAATGTTAGAAGCATTGCTCTTTCCCTGTCCGCGAACATCATGAAGGGACTGATTCCTGTTGTTGAGTGATGCGTACTGTTGTACGCCCCTACCACTTGCGGCAGATATTTATCCCAGTCTGTCATGTATCTTGAGCTGTATACACTCAGCATGTTCACCAACGTTCTATTCTGTCTCTCCGCTAACCCGTTGGTCTGGGGATGGTAGGTCGTTGAGTGCGCTTGAGCAATGTGTGACCTCTTCATCAATTCTTTCGTCAGGTCCCCCACAAGGCCTTGCCATTGTCCGACAGAAATGTCATGGGACAACCATACCGTGATATCCAATGTGTTATCAATTGGTCACAGGTCTCCTCTGCCGAGGCTGTCTGACACGGCACCGCTTCTGCCAGCTTTGTGAAGTGATCTATTATGACCAATATCTGGTTATTTCCCGACTCTGTCATGCAGATCTTTTGCTGGTCTATCTGCACAACTTCGTTTATATCCGAGCTTTCAACGGACTTGAGTGGGAACTTCATCTTCCTTGGGTCTTTCACCTGTAGACATGCCAGGCATGCATTCACCCATCTCTCGCAAGCTTTCCTTAATCCTGGCCAATCAAACCTGTGTAGTATTCTTTGCTGCACCTTGTCTATCCCCTGGTGCCCCATTTGATCATGCGATCTGAACATCAGTTCAGTCTGATAGAACTGTGGCAGTATGATGAGGTTATGCTTGTGTAATATCTTCTCCTCATCTCTTCTCTTGCATGCTACCACCCCATCAGCTGTGTGATAGAGTAAATCTTTTCTCTCTTAGTAGAACTAGCTCAAGATCTTGTAGCTGTCTTCTTCCAGGTCCCCCTTCTCTTTGAACCCCGTCTGGATCCATTTGGAGAAGTTACTTGTCATCTTGTCATTCTTTCGGGCCCGATTAGATCCGACAGCCTATATCTCGCCTTGACGTGTTCCTTTAGTGCCATTATCTGACCATTCATTTCTCCAGGATTGTGGAAGTCAACCTTCAGCTCTACGCATACTATCCTCCTCATGATCTTCCTGTTATATTCTGGCATCAGATTTGTTTTGACATTTGAGTTGCACGATAGCTCCCTGAAAGGTTTCCTCGATACTGCAATTTTCTCAAGTTCTTCACCTCCTCGCGCTTTCTGCTGATCCAAGTTGTACATTCCCGAGGAGGGATCCGTCTGTAGCTCCCTGTCGCGGTGTCTCACCTTTTCTTCCGCTAGTATCATGCATAGACTATCTTGGTCATCGCTGCTCTTCTCTGAGTCTTCATCCCATTCTTCAATCGCATTCCCATTCATCCCATTCTCCCCGGACAATTTTTCTTCTTTAGCATCTTCCTCCGCTGTGGGCCACTCCCCGAACTCTTGACCTAGTCCAAGGCGTTCAGCCACCTTCTTCTTGAATGCCACTTTCTTCTTCCCAACCCGAGTCGGCTCAATTACGTTTTCAGGGATTTTATCAACCAGTGACTGCACGTTTCTTTCCCATCAGAATTATTTTCTTTTGAGGAGTCCTCGCCACCAACCGTTTCACTCCTTCTCAGTATCGTGACTTCTGTTTCCTCTTTACCCTTTCCTTTGATTACGGGTTTATCATCTGCCAGTTTCCCGAGTATTCTTCTCAAGTCTTCATCTATCACTGCCCTTCCTGTCTCTACTTGGTTCAGATCATAGCCTTTCGCCTTGAGTGTCTCCCTCACAATCTTCGATTTAAGCATTATCTCCATCGGCACCTCCCGAGTTCTTTTTAAGATCGTTTTGTCTGGAGGCTCCTTCGGTAATTCGGGGTGATCTTCTGTTGGTTTGCCTGACTTGTCGAGCCATCTCGTGAGTGGAAGACTGTCATACGTTTCCTTATCCTATGCTCAATTATCATGTTGTATCCGTCCAGGCGAACTATCCACCTTCCAATGTAGCTCTGATCCATTGAGTACGTTTTCAGCCTGCTGAGTGCCCTGTTGTCGACCCGCAACTTGAAGTGCTCGCTGCCTAAAAATGCTCTATACTTTTCGACAAAGGTAACCACCGCAAACATCTCTGCTTTGGGCGCCCCGCACTTCATTTCCGTATCGCTCAAGACTTTACTCCCGTACGCTATTGGTCTTAATACTGTCTTCCCGTTCCAGTCCTGTTCTTGATGGAGAATGCCAGAAATCGCGACTACCGACGCATCTGTGTCCAGCATTTTTTCCGTTGGCAGCCCTATCACCGGTGCCTCGCACAACTCCTTCTTTATTCTCTGGAATGACTTTTCCGCCGCGTTGTTCCACGTGATTTTCTTGCCCTTGTGCCTAATTAGTTGTTGCATCGGATATACTGTGTCCGCGTAGCCCTTAATGAACTCCTTGTTATAGTTCGCAAAACCCAGGAAGCTCATCAATTCATGTTCTGTTTTTAGCGATTTCCAGGTCAGAACCGCTTCAACTGCATCTGGGTCTGGTCTGATGCCATGTCTGTCCACCATCCTTTCCAAGTATTTGATCGAGTCCTTGAGTATCTCGCACTTCGATGGTTTGCAATTCAGTCCTGACCTCTTCATGTATGCAAACATCCCGTCTAGTCGCTCGATGTGGTCCTCCAGTGTAGGCGTCCCAATTACCACGTCACCCACGTAGCACATTACCAGGTTGCCGTATTTCTTTGTCACACCTATCAATGCGTGTGCCATCAACCGTTGAAACGTAGCCGGGGCATTGCTAAGACCAAACGGCATCCGATTTTATTGAAACAGCCCCAGCTCGCAGGCGAAACCTGTTTTGTTCCTGTCCTGCTTCCTCAGTGGGACGTGCCAAAAAGCCGATCCTAAATCAAGAGTCGTAAAAACTTTTGCATCAGCTAACTCCGAGAGGCTCTCATCATTTCTAGGTATGGGATAGGCATCCTTCACCGTGACGGAGTTCAGATACCGAAAGTCACAACAAAACCTTAATTGGTCGCTTTTCTTTTTGGCCATCACTACTCCACACGCCAACGGTGATTTAGATGGTTCTATCATATCATACTCTAGCAAGGTCTCTAACTCTTTTCTACATGCATCCGATTTGTGTGGGGTCATGCGCCTCGCCCCCTCCCTGTGCGGTACCGCAGACTCTTCAAGCTCTATTTCATGTTCAACGAAATTACAACATCCTATGTCTGCCTTGTGTTTCGAAAAAACATCCTTATTCCGCTTCAGTACATCCTTGATTGCTTCGAGCTGTTCGTCCGTTATCTTGCCCCCTAAATGCTCTATCTCCGGTAGAACCGGTTTATCCCTCTGCATTTCTGACTGTGGGTCGTTCCGGAAAATTTGAACAGTTCGAAACTCCATCGTCTGTCTCTGACTTAAATGATTTTACAAGACCTGATGAACCTTTTATTTCCTCTAATCGTCTCAAGATACAAATTTTGTCTTTTTGATTTGGACAATCAACAAATTCATTCTGTTTTGGATTTTCAGTCATTTCATGTCGAGTTTTCACGGGTAAAGCATATCCCAACTTCCTCCCCTCTGTATCGTTATTGGTATACGAGAAGGATAACAAGACACTGACGCAGAGGCCGCTCTTGGTTATCGAGAAAGATCTTCCTAAAACAGCAGCACTTTGACTATTAGTATTTGGGACTATGCATCCTTGCTTGTTTTCACTTAATTCATTATAACTTTTCATTCGCAAGCTTACAATTGCCGCTTCGTTCGCTTTCAGCCTCACCCTCTTACTCAAGAATACCGGTGCTTTATTTTCATTCGCCAATTTTTAATTTACCGGTTTAATTGCGTACCTCCTATCCGGGTTCCGTATCCTGAACATGGCATTGTTTAAATCAATCGTTACGTCGAATTTCATGATGAAGTCTCTGCCAAAAATGAATTGGTCAGACTAATCTAGGTTTTCTACCACGAGAAAGCTCATCCACAGGTTGCGTTCCCCTAGATTTAGGGCTATTATTGGTGTTCTGCCTAGCACTCGCAGCACCCCTTTGTTAGCAGCTGACAGCCGTTTTCTCGAGTCTATCGAATCATTTTTGTCGAAACCCATTCGCTCCCAAGTTTCGATTGGTATAACACTCAAGACTGCTCCCGTATCAAGTAACCAGCGCTACTGAGTCTTCTTGTCACTTATGTCAAGCAAGTGTGCTGATACGTCTGCCTCCGTCCCGATGTGCATTGCATCTTCTTCCACCATGGCGCAGTGTCCAATCGATCTTACTTTCAGTTCCTCTTTGCCCACATAGATCTGTCCTGCTAGGTCTTCGTCAAATGTTATCATGGTCTTCGTGTAGATGTTTATCCCATCTATGTTTAACATCACCTTGTGTGGACCATAAGCCTCAGTGTATCTGTTCTCGACTCGGACTGACTTGCTGTCACCTCTTGTGAGTAGTGCTCTCTTGGCTCTAGAATTTGTCTGCGGACTTATTGCACTTAAGCAATTTTCAGATTGTTGCAATTTTCAGATTGTTGCAATTTCCACTCTTTGTCGCTCCCACTTCCGCTTACCGCATTGGCACTGAAATTTTTAACGTCTCATTCAACTTCTGCTTTTTGATCTCCTGTTTTAATCGCTGCCCGATTTCCATCGTGCCAGGTCTTGTTTCACTTTGTTGATGGCCTCTGCAGCTGCTCTCTCATAATTGATTTCTAGAGAAATCATGGCCTTGGCCTCCATGGCACTTTTGACTTGCGTTACAGCCTTCACCGTCTTCGTCGGTAGTTCCTCACTCGGTGCATCCGATTTCTTTGTTTCAAACTCAGTTTGTCTGTTTCTCTGGTCCTGCACCGCCGCCAACGCCAACTTATGATTGGGGTGACTCTGGTTCTTGACTGCTTCCCAAAACTATGGACAGTCCATCCTGAAGTGCCCCTCTTGATTGCAGAAGAAGCATCCCGCACCTATCTTGATAATCAAGACACTATAAAACTCGTGTTCTTCCATCTGGCTCATATCTTCCTCATCCGGTGCATATATCAGACTCTTCATGCCCTGCTTGTACATTGTGCAATCCGCCGCGTGATGATCCGCTACCCGAAGTTTGCACATGATCAACGTTTGTCCATGTCATCTCTAGGCTTATACCATGACGACCTTTGTGGTTGACTCCCCCCTTGCATTTTTCTGTACTTCTTCGGTTTCATCAGCATGTTCTCGCTTTACTTTTGTCTCATCTGTTCTGGAGTCTGTGCATTATCTTTCGACAGTGTATGGTACGTTGCCAACAATGTTCTCAAGTCGTCACTTTTTACCCCATCGATGAACTTCGAGGCGATGCTAAAGATCCTTCTGTTCGTTGACTCTTCAGGATGACTCCTTCTTCTCAAGCTCACAAGATCATCCAGGAACCGATCAATTGCTTTATCGACCCTTTGTCTTCTCTTTTCGAATCTCATCGTCGCTTGGTGACCCTTCGCTTGATGACCCTTGGTGACCCTGTCGCGTTAATCATCTTTCTTCGTAACTTCACATTTTAACGCTGTGCCTTTTATGTTGCTCAATATCGCCGAGCAGGCCTGTCTCTCGTCGTTCAGGTTGTCTTGCTCAAGATGCAGTCTCATGACTTCTACCCACGTGTCGATGCATCCATCTGAGTCATCCGTGATTTCTATTGACTTCTTGAAGGTTTTCCTGGGTTTGCCACTTCCTCTTTCACTCGAGTCGGTGTTTCTCGTGGCGAACGCCTCCAATGTTCTGTTCATCATCTCACAGGTGTTAGCCCACGTGATGGAATTCGGTCCCACGTCACTGTTCGTCTAGAAAACCCCTCGACCACTCGTCATATTTGAGGTTCCATTTTTCATAATTGTCTTGCCCCCCCTGGTGCTGGGCTCGCTGCACCCAGGGTTAACGTTAACGGTATTGACTCCAGCTTGTCCCGCTGTGGTTCCACGAAATCGACTCTGTTGCCCTGCGTTCGATTTGTTACCAGATTGTCTTGTGTTATAGAGTTTCGCAAGATGGCGTCCGGTTTGGATTGTATGGTGCACGAACTCTCTGCCTGATCTCTGCTCATTGTATCCATCCTCGTCTCCAGACTCCCCAGCTTACTGTTCATAGTGTCATAGCGTTGCTTCATTTCTTGCATGTCTTGTTTGATATTCTTCTCCCGGTCTTTGCCAGTGGCCTCTACATTGTCTGACATCTGCTGAAGTTTTTCCTCCGTCGCCCTCGCCAGGTTGAAGTAGTTGTCCAGATACTCGTTTTTACTGTATCTAATTTCCTTCTTTTTTACTTCTCGATCCTCCTCACTGCACTTCAGTTTTTTGTCGATTTGATCAAACTTCGCCATTAAGTCGCCCAGCTCGAGAGGAGTTGTTGTTCCGTGGTCAGCTGTTGCCCCATGTGTGACCTGATCATTGTTTTGGGTGGCCTCTGTTGTTATCATGGAAACTGTTCCAAACGTTTTGCCTTTCTAGGCCGTCGGCTTTACCTCTTCTTTATCTCTTGGTATCATCCCGACCATCATTGCAATCATCTCTGTGAATGACGTTCTTTTCGCTTGGGACTCATTCTTTATAGTTTCCGGAGTTTTGCTTGTCGTATCCTCCGCTATGTCTATTGGCGATAGTTCCATAGTATTTTTCTTTTCCGCTTCAGCATTCGGCATCGGTGTTGACTCCGTTGTTTCCTTCTCCACCTCATGAACACTCTGATCTGGTGTCTCAAGATCAATTTCTATAGCAGGTTCCGTCCGCCCTCCTCAGCGCTTCCTTTCGTCGTGTTCTCTTTTGCTCTTCTTTTGTTGACCATGCTCACTGAAAACTTCTTTCTTGATACTCTTTGGTCAAACGGTGTTGCCTTTCGTTGCAACGATTTATGATTTGTCTTTGACTCTATAGCTCTTCTTTCTGCTATCGGTCTCAACTCTTCCCTTCTTCGCCTCATGGTTTTTATTTACAATTGACTCTATTTACAATATTATTATTTACAAAATTCTATTTTACGGATAAAACTTCTAAAATAAACGTTCATTTTCCCTTGAAGAATAATAAATAATTACTAATTCGCGATCGCAATAGAACGGATCTTTCGCAATTTAATCGTTCCGACCAGTCCTTTTGCTTTTAATTGAGCGTTGAGCTATTTCGCACTGTCCCAAGACCTTTTAGTACCGTCACAATAATTTTTTGTACCATCCCAAGACTTCCTGGTACTGTCCCAATCCTTCTATGTACTGTCCCGAGACTTTTTTAAATTGTCCCAAGACTGCACTGTCCCAAGTCTCTTCGGTACTATCCCAGGACTTCCTGGTACTGTCCCAAGACTGCAGTCCCAAGACTGTACTGTCTCAAGACTACTGTCCCAAGACTGTACTGTCCCAAGACTGCACTGTCCCAAGACTACTGTCCCAGGAATGTACCGTCCCCAGACTACTGTCCCATGACTGTACCGTCCCAAGACCGCACTGTCCCAAGACTGTCCCAAGACTACTGTCCCAAGACTACTGCCTCAAGACTACTGTCCCAAGACTGTACTGTCCCAAGACTGCGCTGTTCCAAGACTACCGTCCCAAGACTGTACTGTCCCAAGACCACTGTCCCAAGACTGTACGGTCCCAAGACTGCACCGTCCCAAGACTGTCCCAAGACTGCACTGTCCCATGACTTCTGCTGTCCCAAGACTATTCTGCACTGACCCAGGACCCTGCAACCAAGTGTCTGGACAGTAGGATTTCTTCTTCTTTGTTGTCGGGACTCTTGAATCATTGTACCTTGTACCACCACTTGAGCTCTAATAAAAATTTTCCCGAAAAACTCAATCTTACTGGCTAAAATTTAAACTACTAACCTCCCTGTATTTAATAATATTCTCTTCTAATATTTTGATGCAATTTGAGACCCAACTTGTTCGCAGCACTCTTGTGATCACCTGTTTGTTCAAAACCGATTAAAAATTGTACCAAAAAAGTAAAATTTTAAACAGGAAAATTTTGTAAAAACAGAAAAATGAACCCACCTAAAAATCAAAGGTGACAGATGTCAACCTTTTCCGAAAAAACGTCTGGTACAAGATTGCCACGCATTTTCCTCCCCTCTGCTAACGATCTTAAGGGGTTTTCTCTTTCCGTTTCAGAAAAATTGTCTACTTCCGTTCCCCCCACCCGATCCGACCAGGGTATCTACTTTAATTCAACCTTAAATTCGGATATCCTCTTCTTATAAATCACGCGTGTAAGATTCTAATGTAACTAAATCGACGATGTCGATCAATTAGTTACTCCATTATGTCCCCCTTTTTATAATTTGCAATCGCCAACCTCTAACCTAACCAGCCCCCCTTCTAACCTCCCCCCTCTTAAGCCGAAAAATACCATAAGCGCCGGGTGCTAAACCTCTCTAGAGAAAACCTTAGAACCTGCTTCCAGGCCTGCTTGTGCAAAAACGTTCCTCAAAACCGGGGCATTCCGCTTATCTAATTTTACACTTATCTCCTATAACGTAATGTGGATTTTAACAATACCCGTTTTGACCAACTTGAGAACACCCCTCCCCGTCCTCCTCTGGTTGATCTGGTTCCGTGCTGGTTGTCTCCTTTGCACCACTTTCCCACTTGGCGGGTCACCTGTTCCAGTCAAGTCTCCTAGTGGCTCAGCTAAGTTCATTTGAACCACTTTCGTACTCGGCTGGTCACCTCTTCCATTCAAGTCTGCCAGTGGTCCAGCTGAGTTGCAAGCTATCTGAAAACCCTTAACAACGCCCCACACTTGGGCACATTTTTAAATTGCTAATTTGATCGAAACGATCGGTCTTGTGAAAACAGTATGGGTATACTATTTCAATTATTATAAAGGTTTGATCCAACTAATCTGATGTCAAAGTCACTGTCATTTTTTGTTTTATGTCCTTTGTCTATTCTTTTTCTGTTTTTGTTTGGCTTTTTGTCTTTTTGCTCGTTTTTTCTTGTTCCCCTAGTTACCCCCTTACTCGGTTAGCTACGCCTCGTTCGGAGAGCCTACCAGGTAGTTTTCTCGAGTTTTCTAAAAAAGCTATCACAGTACAACCGGAAGGTTTGCACGTTCCCGCTGATCAGTACCACCGGTACTCTAGAATGGGCATGTAGCCCGGAGCTGTGTCGAATGGGTTCGACTCCGTAGTCATGATGTCGTAAAAACACCCAGGAGCGCCATAAAAACACTATATAACAGTCGCCTACTTAAATCACATATGAGGTTAAAGAAAAATAGGCCCTATAACCATTGGCTCAAGAGTCAGGGACACTATCTCTTGTGTTTTTCTACCTCGAAGGGTCGGAGCCAATTCGGTTCACTTGCGACATGAGACTAAATTCCTTGTTACAGCTTGAAGGCCACTACAAAAATACTCCCCCCACTCTAGAAAATAAGAACGTCTCCATACTTAGGTCTCAAATTACCCAAAATACGCGAACGCCGTTAAAAACAGGGTCGGAACAGTCCGTACAGTTAATTTTTATTAGACAGTGGAACTTCGATCCATTTCAGATGGATCAACCTAAAAGTCTCCTTACCTCAACATATCAATCATAAAACACACTCGAGAAAGCCAAATTGGGTACTTACATACCAGCACACTCACGAATTGATTTAATTAAATTAGTAAGCAACTTGAGAATACGTGGGGAATTAAATATCAATTCTAGAAGTTTTAATTGAACATGTTTTATCTTGAGAATTGAGTTTTTGGTCTGGACCATTGGGAGACTTCGATTGTCTTCCTTTCCTCTGAAGGCTCACTCTGGTCCAACTGAATTTCAATGTTCTTTTGCTTGCGATTACTATCTCTCTCCTGTCACGAATAAGACAGCTCTACTCTCGTTCAATTGAGTGTCGGAAATTTTGACCTTTTTCCCGCGTTTGTAATTCGGTCCTTTTGATCTTATATTTCTGAGATTTTCAGTTGTCGCGAGAAAGTTGAGCATGACATGTTCAATTCGAATTTTTGAAAAACTGAAAATTTCCTCAAAATCACGTTGCTCGTATCGCTCAAGGTCAAATTTCCAAATATGATCGACTGGCACACCAGTTGGTTACTCCAGCTATCCCAATGGGCTACTCCAGCTATCTAGTGGGCTACTCCAGCTACTCCAGTGGGTTACTGTAGCTACTCAGGTTGGTTACTCCAGCTACCCCAATGGGCTACTCCAGCTACTCCAGTGAGTTACTCCAGCTTTTCTTGTGGGCTCCTTCAGCTACTCAAGTTGGTTACTCTAGCTACTTCATTGGGATGCTCCAGGTAACCAAGTGCGCTACTCCAGCTACTCCTATGGAACACTTAAGCTACTTCAGTGGAACAATCTTGATACTTCAAAGTGCTTCTCCAGCTTCTCCGTTATGCTACTGAAGAAACTCCAGTGGTCTACTCCAGCTACTTAATGGGCTACTCAAGCTACTCCAGTGGGCTACTCCAGCTATTCTAGCGGGCAACTCCAGCTACTCTAGTGGGCTACTCCAGCTAATCCTGTAGAATACTCTAGCTACTCCAATAGTATAATCTTGATACTTCAAAGTGCTACTCGAGCTACTCCAATGGTCTACTCCAGCTAACACCACTCAAGTTACTCCTTCAAGCTCAAACAAGCGTTTTAGAGCAAGAACCTTTATCAATCCATCTTGTCATAACAAATTCATGCACGTAAATATATTCAAAAACGTTCCTATTTGGAACAAGTCAAACCTTAAAATAACTGCGCTATCAAGTCTAGTTTTTGAGTTTTTTAATGAGAAGGGGGACAACCAAGTGTATTGTATCGAAGAAATGACTATATCTCGATTTGGTAATTATTTTTTCAATTCAAAATTGTCATTCAATTTTCTTATAAAAAAACTAGTTGCAACTTTCATTTTTGCTATAATTGCTCCTTTTTACAGTTCCCGCATTTTTTTGCCCGCTTTTTTATCATAAGGGATTTTTTAAACGGCACAAATTGTGAAATTGTTTTTTATTGGTGGGTTTTTTAAATTTCTTTAATTTTTGTCATTTTGTCAGTGTCGATTTAAAACAAGAAAAAAGACAATTTTTTAATACACAGACATTTAAATAAAAAACAAACAAACTCAGTTTTATGCAGCCTAAAAACTAACAAAAATCAAGAATGAGTACAACTGGGCAAAAACATTTTAAAAAAATGAAAGTGTAGTAACAATGCTACTGATGATTACTCAAGCACAGCTCTCATTCTTCTCATGCAGCTGACTATCAACAGTAACTAACTTCGCTAAAACTAAACTGAAAGTGTGCAAGTACTCCTTCAACTCAAACAAGCGTTTTAGAGCAAGAACCTTTATCAATCCATCTTGTCAAAACAAATTCATGCACAAAAATTTATTCAAAAACGCTCCTATTTGGAACAAGTCAAACTTTAAAATAAATGCGCTATCAAGTCTATTTTTTGAATTTATAATGAGAAGGGGGACGAACTAGTGTTTTGTATCGAAGAAATCACTATATCTCGATTTGGTAATTCTTTTTTCAAATCGAAATTGTCCTTCAAACTTCTTATAAAAAAATTAATTGCAACTTTTATTTTTGCTATAACTGCTCCGTTTCACAGTTACCGCATTTTTTGCCCGCTTTTTTATCATAAGAGAATTTTTAAATGGCACAAATTGTGAAACTGCTTTTAATGGTGAGTTTTTTTAGTTCCTCTAATCTTTGTTATTTTGTCAGTGTCGATTTAAAACAAGAAAAAAGGCAATTTTTAAAAAACCGACATTTAATTAAAAACAAACAATATCAATTTTATGCAGCCTAAAAACTAACAAAAATCATGAATGAGGACAACTGGGCAAAAACATTTAAAAAAAATGAAAGTGTAGTAACAATGCTACTGATGCTTACTCAAGCACAGCTCTCATCTTTCTAATGCAACTGACTATCAACAGTAACTAACTTCGCTAAAACTAAACCGAAGCTGTGCAAGTACTCTTTCAAGCTCAGACAAGCGTTTTAGAGCAAGAACCTTTATCAATCCATCTTGTCATAACAAATTCAAGCACGTAAATATATTCAAAAACGTTCCTATTTGGAACAAGTCAAACTTTAAAATAACTGCGCTATCAATTTTAGTTTTTGAGTTTTATAATGAGAAGGGGGACAACCTAGTGTTTTGTATCGAAGAAATGACTATATCTCGATTTGGTAATTATTTTTTTCAAATCAAAATGGTCATTCATTTTTCTTATAAAAAAATTAGTTGCAACTTTCATTTTTGCTAAAATTGCTCCTTTTTACAGTTCCCGCATTTTTTGCCCGCTTTTTTATCATAAGGGAATTTTTAAACGGCACAAATTGTGAAATTGTTTTTTAATGGTGGGTTTTTTAAATTTCTTTAATTTTTGTTTTTTTGTCAGTGTCGATTTAAAACAAGAAAAAAGGCAATTTCTCAATACACCGACATTTAAATAAAAAACAAACAAACTCAGTTTTATGCAGCCTAAGAACTAACAAAAATCAAGAATGAGTACAACTGGGCAAAAACATTTAAAAAAAATGAAAGTGTAGTAACAATGCTACTGATGCTTACTCAAGCACAGCTCTCATCTTTCTCATGCAGCTGACTATCAACAGTAACTAACTTCGCTAAAACTAAACCAAATGTGTGCAAGTACTCCTTCAAGCTCAAAAAAGCGTTTTAGAGCAAGAACCTTTATCAGTCCATCTTGTCAAAACAAATTCATGCACAAAAATTTATTCAAAAACGCTCCTTTTTGGAACAAGTTAAACTTTAAAATAAATGCGCTATCAAGTCTATTTTTTGAATTTATAATGAGAAGGGGGATGAACTAGTGTTTTGTATCGAAGAAATCACTATATCTCGATTTGGTAATTCTTTTTTCAAATCAAAATTGTCCTTCAAACTTTTTATAAAAAAATTAATTGCAATTTTTATTTTTGCTATAACTGCTCCGTTTCACAGTTACCGCATTTTTTGCCCGCTTTTTTATCATAAGGGAATTTTTAAATGGCACAAACTGCGAAACTGCTTTTAATGGTGAGTTTTTTTAGTTCCTCTTATCTTTGTTATTTTGTCAGCGTCGATTTAAAACAAGAAAAAAGGCAATTTTTAAAAAACCGACATTTAATTAAAAACAAACAATATCAATTTTATGCAGCCTAAAAACTAACAAAAATCAAGAATGAGGACAACTGGGCAAAAACATCTAAAAAAAATAAAAGTGTAGTAACAATGCTACTGATGCTTACTCAAGCACAGCTCTCATCTTTCTCATGCAGCTGACTATCAACAGTAACTAACTTCGCTAAAACTAAACCGAAGCTGTGCAAGTACTCCTTCAAGCTCAAACAAGCGTTTCAGAGCAAGAACCTTTCTCAATCCATCTTGTCATAACAAATTCATGCACGTAAATATATTCAAAAAGGTTCCTTTTTGGAACAAGTCAAACTTTGTAATAATTGCGCTATCAAGTCTATTTTTCGAATTTATAATGAGAAGGGGGACGAACTAGTGTTTTGTATCGAAGAAATGACTATATCTCGATTTGGTAATTCTTTTTTCAAATCAAAATTGTCCTTCAAATTTCTTATAAAGAAATTAATTGCATCTTTTATTTTTGCTATAACTGCTCCTTTTCACAGTTACCGCATTTTTTGCCCGCTTTTTTATCATAAGGGAATTTTTAAATGGCACAAATTGTGAAACTGCTTTTAATGGTGAGTTTTTTTAGTTCCTCTAATCTTGGTTATTTTGTCAGTGTCGATTTAAAACAAGAAAAAAAGGCAATTTTTAAAATATCGACATTTAATTCAAAACAAACAATATCAATTTTATGCAGCCTAAAAACTAACAAAAATCAAGAATGAGCACAACTGGGCAAAAACATTTTAAAAAAACGAAAGTGTAGTAACATTGCTACTGATGCTTATTCAAGCACAGCTCTCATCTTTCTCATGCAGCTGACTATCAACCATAACTAACTCCGCTAAAACTAAACCGAAGCTGTGCAAGTACTCCTTCAAGCTCAAACAAGCATTTTAGAGCAAGAACCTTTATCAATCCATCTTGTCATAACAAATTCATGCACGTAAATATATTCAAAAACGTTCCTATTTGGAACAAGTCAAACTTTAAAATAACTGCGCTATCAAGTCTAGTTTTTGAGTTTTATAATGAGAAGGGGGACGACCAAGTGTATTGTATCGAAGAAATGACTATATCCCGATTTGGTAGTTATTTTTTCAAATCAAAATTGTCATTCAATTTTCTTATAAAAAAATTAGTTGCAACTTTCATTTTTGCTATAATTGCTCCTTTTTACAGTTCCCGCATTTTTTCGCCCGCTTTTTTATCATAAGGCAATTTTTAAACGGCACAAATTGTGAAATTGTTTTTTAATGGTGGGTTTTTTAAGTTTCTTTAATTTTTGTTATTTTGTCAGTGTCGATTTAAAACAAGAAAAAAGGCAATTTTTTAATACACCGACATTTAAATAAAAAACAAACAAACTCAGTTTTATGCAGGCTAAAAACTAACAACAATCAAGAATGAGGACAACTGGGCAAAAACACTTGAAAAAACGAAAGTGTAGTAACATTGCTACTGGTGCTTATTCAAGCACAGCTCACATCTTTCTCATGCAGCTGACTATCAACCATATTTAACTTCATAAAACAAAACCGAAGCTGTGCGAGCACTCCTTCAAGCTCAAACAAGCGTTTTAGAGCAAGAACCTTTATCAATCCATCTTGTCAAAACAAATTCATGCACGTAAATATATTGAAAAACGCTCCTATTTGGAACAAGTCAAACTTTAAAATAAATGCGCTATCAAGTCTAATTTTTGAATTTTATAATGAGAAGGGGGTTGACCTAGTGTTTTGTATCGAAGATATGACTGTATGTCGATTTGATAATTCGTTTTTCAAATCAAAATTCTCAAGCAATTTTCTTATAAAAAAATTAGTTGCAACTTTTATTTTTGCTATAATTGCACCTTTTCACAGTTCCCGCATTTTTGTGCCCGCTTTTTTATCATAAGGGAATTTTTAAATGGCACAAATTATGAATTTGCTTTTAAAGGTTTGTTTTTAAATTTCTTTAATTTTTGTTATTATGTCAGTGTCGGTTTAAAAAAAGAAAAAAAGCGTTTTTCAAATCACCGAAACTTGAACAAAAAACAAACAAACTCAATTTAATGCAGCCTAAAAACTAACAACAATCAAGAATGAGGACAACTGGGCAAAAAAACTTGACAAAACGAAAGTGTAGTAACATTGTTACTGGTGCTTATTCAAGCACAGCTCTCATCATTTTCATGCGGCTGACCATCAACCATATCTAACTCCGCTAAAACTAAACCGAAGCTGTGCAAGTACTCCTTCAAGCTCAAAAAAGCGTTTTAGAGCAAGAACCTTTATCAATCCATCTTGTCATAACAAATTCATGCACGGAAATATATTCAAAAACGTTCCTATTTGGAACAAGTCAAACTTTAAAATAACTGCGCTATCAAGTCTAGTTTTTGAGTTTTATGATGAGAAAGGGGACGACCTAGTGTATTGTATCGAAGAAATGACTATATCCCGATTTGGTAATTCTTTTTTCAAATCAAAATTCTCATTCAATTTACTTATAAAAAAATAGTTGCAACTTTTATTTTTGCTATAATTGCACATTTTCACAGTTCCAGCATTTTTTTGCCCGCTTCTTTATCATAAGGGAATTTTTAAATGGCACAAATTGTGAAACTGCTTTTAAGGGTGAGTTTTTTTAGTTCCTTCAATCTTTGTTATTTTGTCAGTGTTGATTTAAATTAAGAAAAAAAGGCAATTTTTAAAAAACCGACATTTAATTAAAAGCAAACAAACTCAATTTTATGCAGCCTAAAAACTAACAAAAATCAGGAATGAGGACAACTGGGCAAAACATTTAAAAAAAACGAAAGTGTAGTAACATTGCTACTGATGCTTATTCAAGCACAGCTCTCATCTTTCTCATGCAGCTGACTATCAACCATAGCTAACTTCGCTAAAACTAAACCGAAATTGTGCGAGTACTCCTTCAAGCTCAAACAAGCGTTTTAGAGTAAGAACCTTTATCAATCCAACTTGTCAAAACAAATTCATGCACGTAAAAATATTCAAAAACGCTCCTATTTGGAACAAGTCAAACTTTAAAATTAATGCGCTATCAAGTCTAATTTTTGAATTTTATAATGAGAAGGGGGACGACCTAGTGTTTTGTATCGAAGATGTGACTATATGTCGATTTGGTAATTCTTTTTTCATCAAAATTCTCATTCAATTTTCTTATGAAAAAATTAGTTGCAACTTTTATTTTTGCTATAATTGCACCATTTCACAGCTCCCGCATTTTTTTTGCCCGCATTTTTATCATAAGGGAATTTTTAAATGGCACAAATTGTGAAATTGCTTTTAATGGTGAGTTGTTTTTTTTAGTTCCTTTTATCTTTGTTATTTTGTCAGTGTCGATTTAAAAGAAAAAAAGCAATTTTTAAAAAACCGACACCTAATTAAAAACAAACAAACTCAGTTTTATGCAGCCTAAAAACTAACAACAATCAAGAATGAGGACAACTGGGAAAAACACTTAAAAAAACGGAAGTGTGGTAATATTGTTAATGGTGCTTATTCAAGCAGAGCTCTCATCTTTTTCATGCAGCTGACCATCAACCATATCTAACTTCGCTAAAATTAAACAGAAGCTGTGCGATTACTCTTTCAAGCTCAAACAAACGTTTTAGAGCAAGAACCTTTATCATTAAATCTTGTTAAATCTTGTCAAAACCAATTCATGCACGTAAATATATTCAAAAACGCTCATATATGCAACAAATCGATCTTCTAAAATAAATGCACTATCAAGTCTAGTTTTTGAGTTTTATAATGAGAAGAGGGACGCCCTAGTTTATTGTATCAAAGAACTGACTATATCTCGATTTGGTAAACTCTTTTTTCAAATCGAAAGTGCCGTTCAATTTCCTTATAAAAAATTTAGTTGCAACTTTTATTTTGCTACAATTGATCCTTTTCACAGTTCCCGCATTTTTTGCCCTCTATTTTTATCATGAAGGAACTTTAAAATGGCACAAATTGTGAAATTGCTTTTAAAGGTGAGTTTTTAAATTTCTTTAATTTTTGTTATTTTGTCAGTGTCGGTTTAAAACAAGAAAAAAAGCATTTTCAAAACGCCGACATTTGAACAAAAAACTAACAAACTCAATTTTATGCAGCCTAAAAACTAACAACAATCAAGAATGAGGACAACTGGGCAAAAAAACTTGACAAAACGAAAGTGTAGTAACACTGTTACTGGTGCTTATTCAAGCACAGCTCTCATCATTTTCATGCAGCTGACCATCAACCATATCTAACTTCGCTAAAACTAAACAGAAGCTGTGCGATTACTCTTTCAAGCTCAAACAAACGTTTTAGAGCAAGAACCTTTATCATTAAATCTTGTTAAATCTTGTCAAAACCAATTCATGCACGTAAATATATTCAAAAACGCTCATATATGCAACAAATCGACCTTCTAAAATAAATGCACTATCAAGTCTAGTTTTTGAGTTTTATAATGAGAAGAGGGACGCCCTAGTTTATTGTATCAAAGAACTGACTATATCTCGATTTGGTAAACTCTTTTTTCAAATCAAAAGTGCCATTCAATTTCCTTATAAAAAATTTAGTTGCAACTTTTCTTTTGCTACAATTGCTCCTTTTCACAGTTCCCGCATTTTTTGCCCTCTATTTTTATCATGAAGGAACTTTAAAATGGCACAAATTGTGAAATTGCTTTTGAAGGTCAGTTTTTAAATTTCTTTAATTTTTGTTATTTTGTCAGTGTCGGTTTAAAAAAAGAAAAAAAGCATTTTTCAAAACACCGAAGCTTGAACAAAAAACAAACAAACTCAATTTAATGCAGCCTAAAAACTAACAACAATCAAGAATGAGGACAACTGGGCAAAAAAACTTGACAAAACGAAAGTGTAGTAACATTGTTACTGGTGCTTATTCAAGCACAGCTCTCATCATTTTCATGCAGCTGACCATCAACCATATCTAACTTCGCTAAAACTAAACCGAAGCTGTGCGATTACTCTTTCAAGCTCAAACAAACGTTTTAGAGCAAGAACCTTTATCATTAAATCTTGTTAAATCTTGTCAAAACCAATTCATGCACGTAAATATATTCAAAAACGCTCATATATGCAACAAATCGACCTTCTAAAATAAATGCACTATCAAGTCTAGTTTTTGAGTTTTATAATGAGAAGAGGGACGCCCTAGTTTATTGTATCAAAGAACTGACTATATCTCGATTTGGTAAACTCTTTTTTCAAATCAAAAGTGCCGTTCAATTTCCTTATAAAAAATTTAGTTGCAACTTTTCTTTTGCTACAATTGCTCCTTTTCACAGTTCCCGCATTTTTTGCCCTCTATTTTTATCATGAAGGAACTTTAAAATGGCACAAATTGTGAAATTGCTTTTAAAGGTGAGTTTTTTAATTTCTTTAATTTTTGTTATTTTGTCAGTGTCGGTTTAAAACAAGAAAAAAAGCATTTTCAAAACGCCGACATTTGAACAAAAAACTAACAAACTCAATTTTATGCAGCCTAAAAACTAACAACAATCAAGAATGAGGACAACTGGGCAAAAAAACTTGACAAAACGAAAGTGTAGTAACACTGTTACTGGTGCTTATTCAAGCACAGCTCTCATCATTTTCATGCAGCTGACCATCAACCATATCTAACTTCGCTAAAACTAAACAGAAGCTGTGCGATTACTCTTTCAAGCTCAAACAAACGTTTTAGAGCAAGAACCTTTATCATTAAATCTTGTTAAATCTTGTCAAAACCAATTCATGCACGTAAATATATTCAAAAACGCTCATATATGCAACAAATCGACCTTCTAAAATAAATGCACTATCAAGTCTAGTTTTTGAGTTTTATAATGAGAAGAGGGACGCCCTAGTTTATTGTATCAAAGAACTGACTATATCTCGATTTGGTAAACTCTTTTTTCAAATCAAAAGTGCCATTCAATTTCCTTATAAAAAATTTAGTTGCAACTTTTCTTTTGCTACAATTGCTCCTTTTCACAGTTCCCGCATTTTTTGCCCTCTATTTTTATCATGAAGGAACTTTAAAATGGCACAAATTGTGAAATTGCTTTTGAAGGTCAGTTTTTAAATTTCTTTAATTTTTGTTATTTTGTCAGTGTCGGTTTAAAAAAAGAAAAAAAGCATTTTTCAAAACACCGAAACTTGAACAAAAAACAAACAAACTCAATTTAATGCAGCCTAAAAACTAACAACAATCAAGAATGAGGACAACTGGGCAAAAAAACTTGACAAAACGAAAGTGTAGTAACATTGTTACTGGTGCTTATTCAAGCACAGCTCTCATCATTTTCATGCAGCTGACCATCAACCATATCTAACTTCGCTAAAACTAAACCGAAGCTGTGCGAGTCCTCCTGCAAGCTCAAACAAGCGTTTTAGAGCAAGAACCTTTATCATTCCATCTTGTCAAAACCAATTCATGCACGTAATTATATTCAAAAACGCTGTTATATGCAACAAGTCGAGCTTCTAAAAAATGCACTATCAAGTCTAGTTTTTGAGTTTTATAATGAAAAGAGGGACGCCCTAGTACATTGTATCAAAGAACTGACTATATCTCGATTTGGTAACTCTTTTTTCAAATCAAAATTGCCATTCAATTTCCTTATAAAAAATTAGTTGTAAATATTATTTTAATATAATCGCTCCTTTTCACAGTTCCCGCATTTTTTGCTCTCTTTTTTAGAATAAAGGAATTTGAAATGGCACAAATTGTGAAATTGCTTTTAATGGTGAGTTTTTTAACTTCTTTATTCTTTGTTATTTTGTCAGTGTCGATTTAAAACAAGAAATTAAAACAATTTCTTAAAACACCGACATTTGAATAAAAAACACACAAACTCAATTTTATGCAGCCTAAAAAATAACAACAATCAAGAATGAGGACAACTGGGCAAAAACACTTGACAAAACGAAAGTGTACTAACATTGTTACTGGTGTTTATTCAAGCACAGCTCTCATATTTTTCATGCAGCTGACCATCAACCCTATCTAACTTCGCTAAAACTAAAACGAAGCTGTGCGAGTACTCCTTCAAGCTCAAACAAGCGTTTGAGAGCAAGAACCATTATCATTCCTTCTTGTCAAAACAAATTCATGCACGTAAATATAATCAAAAACAATCCGATATGCAACAAGTCGAGCTATCAAAATAAATGCGCTATCAAGTCTAGTTTTTGAGTTTTATAACGAGAAGAGTGACGCCCTAGTATATTGTATCAAAGAACTGACTATATCTCGATTTGGTAACTCTTTTTTCAAATCAAAAGTGCCATTCAATTTCCTTATAAAAAAATTAGTTGCAACTTTTATTTTTGCTACAATTGTTCCTTTTCACAGTTCCAGCATTTTTTGCCCTCTAATTTTATCATGAAGGAATTATAAAACTGCACAAATTGTGAAATTGCTTTTAAAGGTGAGTTTTTTAATTTCTTTAATTTTTGTTTTTTTGTCAGCGTCGGTTTAAAACAAGAAACAAAGCAACTTTTCAAAAATTAGTTGCGAATATTATTTTAATATAATCGCTCCTTTTCACAGTTCCCGCATTTTTTGCTCTCTTTTTTAGAATAAAGGAATTTGAAATGGCACAAATTGTGAAATTGCTTTTAATGTTGAGTTTTTTAACTTCTTTAATCTTTGTTATTTTTCGGTGTCGATTTAAAACAAGAAATTAAAGCAATTTTTTAAAACACCGACATTTGAATAAAAAACACACAAACTCAATTTTATGCAGCCTAAAAAAGAACAACAATCAGGAACGAGGACAACTGGGCAAAAACACTTGAAAAAACGAAAGGGTTATAACATTGTTACTGGTGCTTATTCAAGCACAGCTCTCATCTTTTTCATGCAGCTGACCATCAACCATATCTAACTTCGCTAAAACTAAACCGAAGCTGTGCGAGTACTCCTTCAAGCTCAAACAAGCGTTTTAGAGCAAGAAATTTTAACATTCCATCTTGTCAAAACCATTTCAAGCACGTAAATATATTCACTAACGCTTCTACATGCAACAAGTCGACCTTCTAAAATAAATGCACTATCAAGTCTAGTTTTTGAGTTTTATAATAAGAAGAGGAACGCCCTAGTACATTGTATCAAAGAACTGACTATATCTCGATTTGGTATTTCTTTTCTCAAATCAAAATTGATATTAAATTTCCTTATAAAAAATTAGTTGCGAATATTATTTTAAGATAATCGCTCCTTTTCACAGTTCCCGCATTTTTTGCTCTCTTTTTTAGCATAAAGGAATTTCGAAATGGAACAAAATTTGAAATTGCTTTTAATGGTGAGTTTTTTAATCTCTTGAATCTTTGTTATTTTGTCAGTGTCGAACTAAAACAAGAAAATAGACAATTTTAAAAAAAAACCGGCATTTAAATAAAAACAAACAAACTCAATTTTATGCAGCCTAAAAAATAACAACAATCAAGAATGAGGACAACCGGGCAAAAACATTTAAAAAACGGAAGTGTGGTAACATTGTTAATGGTGCTTGTTCAAGCACAGCTCTCATCTTTTTCATGCAGCTGACTATCAACCATATCTAACTTCGCTAAAACTAAACCGAAGCTGTGCGAGTACTCCTTCAAGCTCAAACAAGCGTTTTAGAGCAAGAACCTTTATCATTCCATCTTGTCAAAACCAATTCATGCACGTAATTATATTCAAAAACGATGTTATATGCAACAAGTCGAGCTTCTAAAAAATGCACCATCAAGTCTAGTTTTTGAGTTTTATAATGAAAAGAGGGACGCCCTAGTACATTGTATCAAAGAACTGACTATATCTCGATTTGGTAACTCTTTTTTCAAATCAAAATTGCCATTCAATTTCCTTATAAAAAATTAGTTGTAAATATTATTTTAATATAATCGCTCCTTTTCACAGTTCCCGCATTTTTTGCTCTCTTTTTTAGAATAAAGGAATTTGAAATGGCACAAAATGTGAAATTGCTTTTAATAGTGAGTTTTTTAACTTCTTTATTCTTTGTTATTTTGTCAGTGTCGATTTAAAACAAGAAATTAAAACAATTTCTTAAAACACCGACATTTGAATAAAAAATACACAAACTCAATTTTATGCAGCCTAAAAAATAACAACAATCAAGAATGAGGACAACTGGGCAAAAACACTTGACAAAACGAAAGTGTACTAACATTGTTACTGGTGTTTATTCAAGCACAGCTCTCATATTTTTCATGCAGCTGACCATCAACCATATCTAACTTCGCTAAAACCAAACCGAAGCTGTGCGAGTACTCCCTCAAGCTCAAACAAGCGTTTTACAGCAGGAACTTTTATCATTCCTTCTTGTCAAAACCAATTCATGCACGTAAATATAATCAAAAACAATCCTATATGCAACAAGTCCAGCTATCAAAATAAATGCGCTATCAAGTCTAGTTTTTGAGTTTTATAACGAGAAGAGTGACGCCCTAGTATATTGTATCAAAGAACTGACTATATCTCGATTTGGTAACTCTTTTTTCAAATCAAAATTGCCATTCAATTTCCTTATAAAAAATTAGTTGCGAATATTATTTTAATATAATCGCTCCTTTTCACAGTTCCCGCATTTTTTGCTCTCTTTTTTAAAATAAAGGAATTTCGAAATGGAACAAAATTTGAAATTGCTTTTAATGGTGAGTTTTTTAATCTCTTGAATCTTTGTTATTTTGTCAGTGTCGAACTAAAACAAGAAAATAGACAATTTTTTAAAAAAACCGGCATTTAAATAAAAACAAACAAACTCAATTTTATGCAGCCTAAAAACTAACAACAAACAAGAATGAGGACAACCGGGCAAAAACACTTAAAAAAACGAAAATGTGGTAACATTGTTAATGGTGCTTGTTCAAGCACAGCTCTCATCTTTTTCATGCAGCTGACTATCAACCATATCTAACTTCGCTAAAACTAAACCGAAGCTGTGCGAGTACTCCTTCAAGCTCAAACAAGCGTTTTAGAGCAAGAACCTTTATCATTCCATCTTGTCAAAACCAATTCATGCACGTAAACATATTCAATAACGCTCCTACAGGCAACGGGTCGACCTTCTAAAATAAATGCACTGTCATGTCTAGTTTTTGAGTTTTATAATGAAAAGAGGGACGCCCTAGTACATTGTATCAAAGAACTGACTATATCTCGATTTGGTAACTCTTTTTTCAAATCAAAATTGCCATTCAATTTCCTTATAAAAAATTAGTTGCGAATATTATTTTAAAATAATCGCTCCTTTTCACAGTTCCCGCATTTTTTGCTCTCTTTTTTAAAATAAAGGAATTTGAAATGGCACAAATTGTGAAATTGCTTTTAATGTTGAGTTTTTTAACTTCTTTAATCTTTGTTATTTTTCGGTGTCGATTTAAAACAAGAAATTAAAGCAATTTTTTAAAACACCGACATTTGAATAAAAAACACACAAACTCAATTTTATGCAGCCTAAAAAAAAGAACAACAATCAGGAACGAGGACAACTGGGCAAAAACACTTGAAAAAACGAAAGTGTTATAACATTGTTACTGGTGCTTATTCAAGCACAGCTCTCATCTTTTTCATGCAGCTGACCATCAACCATATCTAACTTCGCTAAAACTAAACCGAAGCTGTGCGAGTACTCCTTCAAGCTCAAACAAGCGTTTTAGAGCAAGAAACTTTATCATTCCATCTTGTCAAAACCATTTCATGCACGTAAATATCTTCACTAACGCTCCTACATGCAACAAGTCGACCTTCTAAAATAAATGCACTATCAAGTCTAGTTTTTGTGTTTTATAATAAGAAGAGGGACGCCCTAGTACATTGTATCAAAGAACTGACTATATCTCGATTTGGTATTTCTTTTTTCAAATCAAAATTGCCATTCAATTTCCTTATAAAAAATTAGTTGCGAATATTATTTTAAGATAATCGCTCCTTTTCACAGTTCCCGCGTTTTTTGCTCTCTTTTTTAGCATAAAGGAATTTCGAAATGGCACAAAATTTGACTTTTGAATAAAAAACAAACAAACTCAATTTTATGCAGCCCAAAAAATAACAACAATCAAGAATGAGGACAACTGGGGAAAAACACTTGAAAGAACGAAAGTGTTATAACATTGTTACTGGTGCTTATTCAAGCACAGCTCTCATCTTTTTCATGCAGCTGACCATCAACCATATCAAGTCTTCGCTAAAACTAAACCGAAGCTGTGCGAGTACTCCTTCAAGCTCAAACAAGCGTTTTAGAGCAAGAAACTTTATCATTCCATCTTGTCAAAACCATTTCATGCACGTAAATATATTCACTAACGCTCCTACATGCAACAAGTCGACCATCTAAAAAAAATGCACTATCAAGTCTAGTTTTTGAGTTTTATAATAAGAAGAGGGACGCTCTAGTATAATGTATCAAAGAACTGATTATATCTCGATTTGGTAACTCTTTTTTCAAATCAAAATCGCCATTCAATTTCCTTATAAAAAAAATTTAGTTGCAACTTTTATTTTTGCCATTATCGCTCTTTTTCACAGTTCCCGCATTTTTTGCTCTTTTTTTATCATAAAGGAATTTTGAAATGGCACAAATTGTGAAATTGCTTTTTATGGTATCTTTTAATTTCTTTAATCTTTGTTATTTTGTCAGTGTCGAATTAAAACAAGAAAAAAAAGCAATTGTTTAAAACTCCGACATTTAAATTTAAAAAAAACACAAATTTTAGCAGCCTAAGAACTAACAACAAACAAGAATGAGGACAACCGGGCAAAAACATTTAAAAAACGGAAGTGTGGTAACATTGTTAATGGTGCTTGTTCAAGCACAGCTCTCATCTTTTTCATGCAGCTGACTATCAACCATATCTAACTTCGCTAAAACTAAACCGAAGCTGTGCGAGTACTTCTTCAAGCTCAAACAAGCGTTTTAGAGCAAGAACCTTCATCATACCATCTTGTCAAAACCAATTCATGCACGTAAATATATTCAATAACGCTCCTATATGCAACAATTCGACCTTCTAAAATAAATGCACTATCAAGTCTAGTTTTCGAGTTTTATAATGAGAAGAGGGACGCCTTAGTACATTGTGTCAAAGAACTGACTTTATCTCGATTTGGTAACTCTTTTTTCAAACAAAATTGCCCCTCAATTTCCTTATAAAATTTAGTTGCAAATATTATTTTTACCATAATCACTCCTTTTCACAGTTCCCGCATTTTTTGCTCTATTTTTTAGCATAAAAGTATTTTGAAATGGCACAAATTGTGAAATTGCTTTTAATGGTGAGTTTTTTAACTTCTTTAATATTTGTTTTTTTTGTCAGTGTCGATTTAAAACAAGAAATCAAAGCAATTTTTTAAAACACCGGCATTTGAATAAAAAAAAAAAACTCAATTTTTTGCAGCCTAAAAACTAACAACAATCAAGAATGAGGACAACCGCGCAAAAACAATTACAAAAACGAAAGTGTAGTAACATTGTTTTCGGTGCTTTTTCAAGCACAGCTCTCATCGTTCTCATGCAAGTGACCATCAACCATATCTAAATTCACTAAAATTAAACCGAAGCTGTGCGAGTACTCCTTCAAGCTCAGACAAGCGTTTTACAGCAGGAACCTTTATCATTCCGTCATGTCAAATTCAATTCATGCACGTAAATATATTCAAAAACGATCCTATATGCAACAAGTCGAACTACCAAAATAAATGCGGCATCAAGTCTAGTTTTTGAGTTTTATAATGAGAAGCGGGACGCCCTAGTATTTTGTAAAAAAAAACGACTATATCCCGATTTGGTAACTCTTTTTTAAAATCAAAATTGCCCCTCAATTTCCTTATAAAATTTAGTTGCAAATATTATTTTTACCATAATCACTCCTTTTCACAGTTCCCGCATTTTTTGCTCTATTTTTTAGCATAAAAGTATTTTGAAATGGCACAAATTGTGAAATTGCTTTTAATGGTGAGTTTTTTAACTTCTTTAATATTTGTTTTTTTGTCAGTGTCGATTTAAAACAAGAAATCAAAGCAATTTTTTAAAACACCGGCATTTGAATAAAAACAAACAAAGTCAATTTTATGCAGCCTAAAAATTAACAACAATCAAGAATGAGGACAACTGGGCAAAAACATTTAAAAAAACGAAAGTGTAGTAAAAATGCAACTGGTGCTAATTCAAGCACAGCTCTCATCTTTCTCATGGAGCTGACCATCAACCATATCAAGTCTTCGCTAAAACTAAACCGAAGCTGTGCGAGTACTCCTTCAAGCTCAAACAAGCGTTTTAGAGAAGGAAACTTTATCATTCCATCTTGTCAAAACCAATTCATGCACGTAAATCTATTCAATAACGCTCCTATATGCAACAAATCGACCTTCTAAAAAAATGCACTATCAAGTCTAGTTTTTGAGTTTTATGATGAGAAGAGGGACGCCCTAGTACTATGTATCAAAGAACCGACTATATTTCCTTTTGGTGACACTTTTTTCAAATCAAAATTGCCATTCAATTTCCTTATAAAAAGTTAGTTGCAAATATTACTTTTACTATAACCGCTCCTTTTCACAGTTCCCGCATTTTTTGCTCTCTTTTTTAGAATAAAAGAATTTGAAGTGGCACAAATTGTGAAATTGCTTTTAATAGTGAGTTTTTTAACTTCTTTAATCTTTGTTATTTTGTCAGGGTCGATTTAAAACAAGAAAATAAAGCAATTTTTTAAAACACAGACATTTGAATAAAAAACAAACAAACTCGATTTTATGCAGCCTAAAAAATAACAACAATAAAGAATGAGGACAACTGGGGAAAAACACTTGAAAGAACGAAAGTGTTATAACATTGTTACTGTTGCTTATTCAAGCACAGCTCTCATTTTTTCATGCAGCTGACAATCAACCATATCTAACTTCGATTAAACTAAACCGAAGCTGTGCGAGTACTCCTTCAAGCTCAAACAAGCGTTTTAGAGCAGGAAACTTTATCATTCCATTTGTCAAAACCAATTCATGCACGTAAATATATTCAAAAACGATCCTATATGCAACAAGTCGAACTATCAAAATAAATGCGCCATCAAGTCTAGTTTTTGAGTTTTATAATGAGAAGCGGGACGCCCTAGTATTTTGTAAAAAAAACGACTATATCCCGATTTGGTAACTCTTTTTTAAAATCAAAATTGCCATTCATTTTCCTTATAAAAAATTAGTTGCAAATATTATTTTTACTATGATCGCTCCTTTTCACAGTTCCCGCATTTTTTGCTCTCTTTTTTAGCATAAAGGAATTTCGAAATGGCACAAAATGTGAAATTGCTTTTAATGGTGAGTTTTTTAATTTCTTGAATCTTTGTTATTTTGTCAGTGTCGAACTAAAACAAGAAAATAGACAATTTTTTAAAACACCGGCATTTAAATAAAAACAAACAAAATCAATTTTATGCAGCCTAAAAATTAACAACAATCAAGAATGAGGACAACTGGGCAAAAAAATTTAAAAAAACGAAAGTGTAGTAAAATAGGAACTGGTGCTTATTCAAGCACAGCTCTCACCTTTCTCTTGCAGCTGACCATCAACCCTATCTAACTTCGCTAAAACTAAAACGAAGCTGTGCGAGTACTCCTTCAAGCTCAAACAAGCGTTTGAGAGCAAGAACCATTATCATTCAATCTTGTCAAAACCAATTCATGCACGTAAATATATTCAATAACGCTCCTATATGCAACAAATCGACCTTCTAAAAAAATGCACTATCAAGTCTAGTTTTTGAGTTTTATGATGAGAAGAGGGACGCCCTAGTACATTGTATCAAAGAACCGACTATATTTCCTTTTGGTGACACTTTTTTCAAATCAAAATTGCCATTCAATTTCCTTATAAAAAATTAGTTGCAAATATTACTTTTACTATAACCGCTCCTTTTCACAGTTTCCGCATTTTTGCTCTCTTTTTTAGAATAAAAGAATTTGAAGTGGCACAAATTGTGAAATTGCTTTTAATAGTGAGTTTTTTAACTTCTTTAATCTTTGTTATTTTGTCAGGGTCGGTTTAAAACAAGAAAATAAAGCAATTTTTTAAAACACAGACATTTGAATAAAAAACAAACAAACTCGATTTTATGCAGCCTAAAAAATAACAACAATCAAGAATGAGGACAACTGGGGAAAAACACTTGAAAGAACGAAAGTGTTATAACATTGTTACTAGTGCTTATTCAAGCACAGCTCTCATTTTTTCATGCAGCTGACAATCAACCATATCTAACTTCGATTAAACTAAACCGAAGCTGTGCGAGTACTCCTTCAAGCTCAAACAAGCGTTTTAGAGCAGGAAACTTTATCATTCCATCTTGTCAAAACCAATTCATGCACGTAAACATATTCAATAACGCTCCTACATGCAACAAGTCGACCTTCTAAAATAAATGCACTATCAAGTCTAGTTTTTGAGTTTTATAATAAGAAGAGGGACGCCCTAGTACCATGTATCAAAGAACTGACTATATCTCGATTTGGTATTTCTTTTCTCAAATCAAAATTGATATTAAATTTCCTTATAAAAAATTAGTTGCGAATATTATTTTAAGATAATCGCTCCTTTTCACAGTTCCCGCATTTTTTGCTCTCTTTTTTAGCATAAAGGAATTTCGAAATGGCACAAAATGTGAAATTGCTTTTTATGGTGAGTCTTTTAATTTCTTTAATCTTTGTTATTTTGTCAGTCTCAATTTAAAACAAGAAAAAAAAGCAATTGTTTAAAACACCGACATTTAAATAAAAAAAACACAAACTTTAGCAGCCTAAAAACTAACAACAAACAAGAATGAGGACAACCGGGCAAAAACATTTAAAAAACGGAAGTGTGGTAACATTGTTAAATGGTGCTTATTCAAGCACAGCTCTCATCTTTTTCATGCAGCTGACCATCAACCATATCTAACTTCGCTAAAACTAAACCGAAGCTGTGCGAGTACTTCTTCAAGCTCAAACAAGCTTTTTAGAGCAAGAACTTTCATCATACCATCTTGTCAAAACCAATTCATGCACGTAAATATATTTAATAACGCTCCTATATGCAACAAATCGACCTTCTAAAATAAATGCACTATCAAGTCTAGTTTTTGAGTTCTATAATGAGAAGAGGGACGCCCTAGTACATTGTGTCAAAGAACTGACTTTATCTCGATTTGGTAACTCTTTTTTCAAATCAAAATTGCCATTCAATTTCCTTATAAAAAATTTAGTTGCAACTTTTATTTTTGCCATAATCACTCCTTTTCACAGTTCCCGCATTTTTTGCTCTTTTTTATCATAAAGGAATTTTGAAATGGCACAAACTGTGAAATTGCTTTTTATGGTGAGTCTTTTAATTTCTTTAATCTTTGTTATTTTGTCAGTCTCGATTTAAAACAAGAAAAAAAAGCAATTGTTTAAAACACCGACATTTAAATAAAAAAAAACACAAATTTTAACAAACTAAAAACTAACAACAAACAGGAATGAGGACAACTGAGGAAAAACACTTGAAAGAACGAAAGTGTTATAACGTTGTTACTGGTGCTTATTCAAGCACAGCTCTAATCTTTTTCATGCAGCTGACCATCAACCATATCTAACTTCGATTAAACTAAACGGAAGCTGTGCGAGTACTCCTTCAAGCTCAAACAAGCGTTTTAGAGCAGGAAACTTTATCATTCCATCTTGTCAAAACCAATTCATGCACGTAAACATATTCAATAACGCTCCTACATGCAACAAGTCGACCTTCTAAAATAAATGCACTATCAAGTCTAGTTTTTGAGTTTTATAATAAGAAGAGGGACGCCCTAGTATAATGTATCAAAGAACTGATTATATCTCGATTTGGTAACTCTTTTTTCAAATCAAAATTGCCATTCAATTTCCTTATAAAAAATTTAGTTGCAACTTTTATTTTTGCCATAATCGCTCCTTTTCACAGTTCCCGCATTTTTTGCTCTTTTTTTATCATAAAGAAATTTTGAAATGGCACAAATTGTGAAACTGCTTTTTATGGTGAGTCTTTTAATTTCTTTAATCTTTGTTATTTTGTCAGTCTCGATTTAAAACAAGAAAAAAAAGCAATTGTTTAAAACACCGACATTCAAATAAAAAAAACACAAATTTTAGCAGCCTAAAAACTAACAACAAACAAGAATGAGGACAACCGGGCAAAAACATTTAAAAAACCGAAGTGTGGTAACATTGTTAAATGGTGCTTATTCAAGCACAGCGCTCATCTTTTTCATGCAGCTGACCATCAACCATATCTAACTTCGCTAAAACTAAACCGAAGCTGTGCGAGTACTTCTTCAATCTCAAACAAGCGTTTTAGAGCAAGAACCTTCATCATACCATCTTGTCAAAACCAATTCATACACGTAAATATATTCAATAACGCTCCTATATGCAACAAGTCGACCTTCTAAAATAAATGCACTATCAAGTCTAGTTTTTGAGTTCTATAATGAGAAGAGGGACGCCCTAGTACATTGTGTCAAAGAACTGACTTTATCTCGATTTGGTATTTCTTTTTTCAAATCAAAATTGCCATTCATTTTCCTTATGAAAATATAGTTGCAAATATTATTTTTACTATAATCACTCCTTTTCACAGCTCCCGCATTTTTTGCTCGCTTTTTTAGCATAAAAGAATTTTGAAATCGCACAAATTGTGAAATTGCTTGTAATGGTGAGTTTTTTAACTTCTTTAATCTTTGTTTTTTTGTCAGTGTCGAATTAAAACAAGAAAACAAAGCAATTTTTTAAAACACCGGCATTTGAATAAAAAAAACAAACTCATTTTTTTGCAGCCTAAAAACTAACAACAATCAAGAATGAGGACAACCGGGCAAAAACACTTACAAAAACGAAAGTGTAGTAACATTGTTTTCGGTGCTTTTTCAAGCACAGCTCTCATCGTTCTCATGCAGGTGACCATCCACCATATCTAACCTCGCTAAAATTAAACCGAAGCTGTGCGAGTACTCCTTCAAGCTCAGACAAGCGTTTTACAGCAGGAACCTTTATCATTCCATCATGTCGAAACCAGTTCATGCACGTAAATATATTCAAAAACGATCCTATATGCAACAAGTCGAACTACCAAAATAAATGTGCCATCAAGTCTAGTTTTTGAGTTTTATAATGAGAAGAGGGACGCCCTAGTACATTGTGTCAAAGAACTGACTTTATCTCGATTTGGTAACTCTTTTTTCAAATCAAAATTGCCATTCATTTTCCTTATAAAAAATTAGTTGCAAAATTATTTTTACTATAATCGCTCCTTTTCACAGTTCCCGCATTTTTTGCTCTCTTTTTTAGCATAAAGGAATTTCGAAATGGCACAAAATGTGAAATTGCTTTTAATGGTGAGTTTTTTAATTTCTTGAATCTTCGTTATTTTGTCAGTGTCGAACTAAAACAAGAAAATAGACAATTTTTTAAAACACCGGCATTTAAATAAAAACAAACAAACTCAATTTTATGCAACCTAAAAAATAACAACAATCAAGAATGAGGACAACTGGGCAAAAACACTTTAAAAAACGAAAGTGTAGTGAAATTGGTACTGGTGCTTATTCAAGCACAGCTCTCATCTTTTTCATGCAGCTGACCATCAACCATATCTAACTTCGCTAAAATTAACCGAAGCTGTGCGAGTACTCCTTCAAGCTCAGACAAGCGTTTTACAGCAAGAACTTTTATCATTCCATCTTGTCAAAACCAATTCATGCACGTAAATATATTCAATAACGCTCCTATATGCAACAAGTCGACCTTGTAAAAAAATGCACTATCAAGTCTAGTTTTTGAGTTTTATAATGAGAAGAGGGACGGCCTAGTACATTGTATCAAAGAACTGACTATATATCGATTTGGTAACTCTTTTTCAAACCAAAATTGCCATTCAATTTTCTTATAAAAATTAGTTGCAAACTTTATCTTTACTATAATCGCTCCTTTTCACAGTTCCGACATTTTTTGCTCTTTTTTGAATAAAGGAATTTGACATGGCGCAAATTGTGAAATTGCTTTTAATGGTGAGTTTTTTAACTTCTTTAATCTTTGTTATTTTGTCAGTGTCGAACTAAAAACAAGAAAATAGACAATTTTTTAAAACACCGACATTTAAATAAAAACAAACAAACTCAATTTTATGCAGCCTAAAAAATAACAACAATCAAGAAAAGGACAACTGGGCAAAAACACTTGAAAAAACGAAAGTGTAGTGTTATTGTTACTGGTGCTTATTCAAGCACAGCTCTCGTCTTTCTCACGCAGCTGTCCATCAACCATATCTAAATTCGCTAAAATTAAACCGAAGCTGGGCGAATATTCCTTCAAGCTCAGACAAGCGTTTTACAGCAAGAAACTTCATCCTTCCATCTTGTCAAAACCAATTCATGCACGTAAATATATTCAAAAACGAAACTATACGCAACAAGTCGAACTTCCAAATTAAATGCGCTATCAAGTCTAGTTTTTGTGTTTTATAATGAGAAGAGGGACGCCCTAGTATATTTTATCAATGAAACGACTATATCTCGAATTGGTAACTCTTTTTTAAAAACAAAATTGCCATTCATTTTTCTTTAAAAAAATTAGTTGCAAAATTTATTTTTGCTGTAACCGCTCTTTTTCGCAGTTCCCGCATTTTTTGCTCTTTTTTATCATAAAGGTATTTTAAACTGGCACAAATTGAGAAATTGCTTTTAATGGTGAGTTTTTTTAAATTTTATATTCTTTGTTGTTTTGTCAGTGTTGATTTAAATCAAGAAAATAGACAATTTTTTAAAACACCGACATTTAAATAAAAACAAACAAACTCAATTTTGTGCAGCCTAAAAAATAACAACAATCAAGAATGAGGACAATTGGGCAAAAACACTTGAAAAAACGAAAGTGTAGTGTTATTGTTACTGGTGCTTGTTCCAGCACAGCTCTCATCTTTCTCATGCAGCTGACTATCAACCAAATCTAACTTCGCTAAAACTAAACCGAAGCTGTGCGCGTACTCCTTCAAGCTCAAACAAGCGTTTTAGAGCAAGAACCTTTATCATTCCATCTTGTCAAAACCAATTCATGCACGTAAATATATTCAATAACGCTCCTATTTGCAACAAGTCGACCTTCTAAAAAAGTGTACTATCAAGTCTAGTTTTTGAGTTTTATAATGAGAATAGGGACGCCCTAGTACATTGTATCAAAGAAATTCCTGAAAAAAAATTTAGTTGCAAATGTTATTTTTGCTGTAATCGCTCCATTTCACAGTTCCCGTTTTTTCGCCCTATTTTTTTTTATCATGAAGCAATTTCAAAATGGCACAAGTTTTGAAACTGTTTTTAATGGTGAGTTTTCAAATTTCTTTAATCTTTGTTATTTTGTCAGTGTCGATATAAAACAAGAAAAAAGGCAATTTTTTAAAACACCGACTTTTGAATAAAAAACCAATTCTATTTGATGCAGCCTAAAAACTAACAACAACCAAGAATAAGGACAATTGGGCAAAAACACTTAAAAAGACAAAAGTGTAGTATTTTTGTTACTGGTGCTTATTCAAGCGCAGCTCTCATCTTTCTCATGCAGCTGACTATCGACCATATCTAACTTCGCTAAAATTAAACCGAAGCTTTGCGAGTACTCTTTCAAGCTCAGACAAGCGTTTTACAGCAGGAACTTTTATCATTCCTTCTTGTCAAAACCAATTCATGCACGTAAATATAATCAAAAACAATCCTATATGCAACAAGTCGAGCTGTCAAAATAAATGCGCTAACAAGTCTAGTTTTTGAGTTTTATAACGGGAAGAGTGACGCCCTAGTATTTTTTATCAAAGAAATGACTATATCTCGTTTTGGTAACTTTTTTTTTTAAAATCAAAATTGCCATTCATTTTCCTTATAAAAATGTAGTTGCTACTTTTGTTTTTGTTAAAATTGCTCCTTTTCACAGTTTCCGCATTTTTTGCTCTCTTTTTTAGCATAAAAAAATTTTGAAATGGCACAAATTGTGAAATTGCTTTTAATGGTGAGTTTTTTAACTTCTTTAATCTTTGTTTTTTGTCAGTTTCGATTTAATACAAGAAAACACCGGCATTTGAATAAAAAAAACAAAGTCAATTTTATGCAGCCTAAAAAATAACAACAATCAAGAATGAGGACAACTGGGCAAAAACACTTAAAAAAACAAAAGTGTAGTAAAATTGTTAGTTGTGCTTATTCAAGCACAGCTCTCATCTTTCTCTTGCAGTTGTCCATCAACCATATCTAACTTCGCTAAAATTAACCGAAGCTGTGCGAGTACTCCTTCAAGCTCAGACAAGCGTTTTACAGCAAGAACTTTTATCATTCTATCTTGTCAAAACCCATTCATGCACCCATCCTTATAAAAACTTAGTTGCAAATATTATTTTTACTATAATCACTCATTTTCACAGTTCCCGCATTTTTTGCTCTCTTTTTAGCATAAAAGAGTTTTGAAATGGCACAAATTGTGAAATTGCTTTTAATGGTGAGTTTTTTAACTTCTTTAATCTTTGTTTTTTGTCAGTGTCGATTTAAAACAAGAAAACAAAGCAATTTTTTAAAATACCGGCATTTGAATAAAAAAAAACAAACTCAATTTTATGCAGCCTAAAAAATAACAACAGTCAAGAATGAGGACAACTGGGCAAAAACACTTAAAAAAACGAAAGTGTAGTAAAATTTTTAGTGGTGCTTATTCAAGCACAGCTCTCATCTTTCTAATGCAGCTGACTATCAACCATATCTAACTTCGCTAAAACTAAACGGAAGCTGTGCGAGTACTCCTTTAAGCTCAAACAAACGTTTTAGAGCAAGAGCCTTTATCATTCCATCTTGTCAAACCAATTCATGCACGTAATTATATTCACAAGCGCTCATATATGCAACAAGTCGAACTTCTAAAATAAAGACACTATCAAGTCTAGTTTTTGAGTTTTATAATGAGAAGAGGGACGACCTAGTATATTGTATCAAAGAAATGATTATATCTCGATTTGGTAACCCACTGTTCAAATCAAAATTGTCATCCAAGTTCCTTATAAAAAACTTTGCTATAATTGCTCCTTTTGTAAAAGATTGTAATCTGACGCAGGATCGTCCATCACAGGAATGTTCTCCAACTCCACACACCGTGTTCAGGCAACTACCCGGTTCCATCTTCTTTACTAGCCTTTCTTGTTTGCTCGTCATTTCCTCCGATTCCTTTCGATGAGGTAAGTTTAATTTGTCCCCAAATCTTTACCCTTCGCTGGTGACAATCTCACTCGCTCCGTGATTTCTTTAATTAAACTTGCGTGGGGATGAGGGAACCAAGAGTGTCTCAGCAACTTCAAACAGTCTCCCAACTCGTGACCAATATGTCGTTTCCATTTCCCATCTTTGGCTCCACTCTCTTTTTCGAGCGCGACACGCTGATCACCTCTGGCATCTTCTCAAGTAACAGACCTACACATGGCCTTTCCCTTTCCGTCGGATCGATCTCACTGATTTTTTTCGTCCAGAACTTTAATAATTCCGCCACCTCAAAGTTCATTCAGGCGTTACCTGCCTCCGATTCCCAGGTTTGTAAGCTATTCCCATCACTCCAAACAGATATTTATATTTTTCACGCGTTTTGGTTTCCGCATATTCTTCTGTTCTTATGTCATGCCCCTGCTCGAATTTCTTGTTGTGGAACCCTCGTATTTCTTCAAGTTCCCCATGCCTCTCTAGAGACTGCCTTGAGCTCTCCTCTTTTTTGATTCCAGTACTCTGGTATACGTTCAGGACAACAATAGAGACTCTCCTTTCCATGGTTTCACTTCCCTTCGCTTTTTGGTGGCACATTTGCACAGTAGTGTGGGTAATCACTGACATGATCCTCCTCAAGAAACAAGTGGCATCTTTTCTTCTCGCTAGGCCTAATATCGAGTTATCTCGCGCAATATGTTGCACCAACATTTGGTACACATGCAGACTCTTGTCGCCCAGTTTAAGTTTGTCGTGCGAGGTCAACGCCTCTAACGCCACTCCCGCAAAACTCCACGTGAACATCAACTGTTTTGCCGTTCTGACAAAATGATTCGCCATCAATGGCAATGCTGACGACGGTGCTCTCATCGCATCTTCAAAAGAATCAAGCAGTAGGTTCTCCCAAGACCGCCCCAGCTGGTTTCCCACTCTAATTGTTGACTTCGGTCTTCTTCTGGGTAGCACAATGCCGCCGCTTGCGGGACACCCAGCAATCAAGCTCCTTCAGGCAATTCTCCAGTTCTTTCGTGGTCTCGAGAGCTATCCACCAAGGCCGAGCGGTAATTATTGTCGCATTTCTCTCCAGAGGATAGCACGTCACTTTGTTCCCAATAGCCTGGTGTTGCGTCGAAATCCACTGCTTGCAGATGTCCACTAGACCAAGTCTGTCCACTCGTCGAACCCCTCTTTACGTTTGTCTTCAGGGGTGGTTTGAAGTCATTGTCTGTTCCCGGAGTCGTCGGAGCCTCAATTTTCCGCAGCACTTCGGTTAGCCTCCTGGGTGCTGAGCCGCTCTTGTAGGCCGCTGTTTTCCCTCGCGCTAGAATCATGTGAGCTGTCTCTGTTAGATTTATTTCCGAAACCGCATCCGCCGAAGGACTCGCCTCATCTGTCTCTCGTTTCCTTTTCCTACACCTTTTTCCTTTACTCGGGGGCGTTGTCAGCACCATCACTGACTCAACTTCTTTGTCCAGCTGCCTCTTGTCCTACTCTTGCCTCCCCCTTCTCTAGCCTTAAGAATATTAGTATTTTTATTCATATTACCAGTCTTTTTTTTATCATCTACCTCGACACTCATTTTCTATCATGAGTTTTTTTGTTTAGAGTGGAGCTATCTTTGGGTTGGCCCCGGTGTTCTGCTTCTGCTTGCTTAGGCCAATCATCTTCTCGAGCAGTCATTTCTTCCCTTTCTCGTCCAGTCCAGTGCCGATCAGGACTGGCTCTCCAAACTTCACTACCGTGCTTCACTGTTCTTCCATTAAGTATCGATTTTGCATCAGCAGGTACTCCATAAGCAATGTCTTCACTCCGGCAGCACACTTGTACGAATAGGTTTCCATACTCGGGTGAGCCTTCCTTACCAACAGGGGTTCCCCATACTTCATCAACCGATGAAACGCCGTCAGTTCCCCATACGTCATGATTACAGCGTCAGATACCCATCAATCCGGAGCGTTCTCACGCCCCTACTGAATATGTACGACGGCCCCATAATAAACAGGTACCTGGGGTACACCAGATACAAAGCCAGCAAGAGGTTGATAGGCATTTTCAAGAGTTCCTGCACGAACGGCTCAAAGATGGCGTTTCCTGCGTAGAACACATCTTTCAGATACTTCTTTTACCAGCATGGGCTCAAGAATCTCAAGATCTTGTGATCCCTCCTGGTCTTCAGCTCACACTTCGCATGATCCCCTCGGAAGCCTAAAACAGTGACTTCATTAGCTACTGTGACAAATCTCCCCACCGTCGTCTCCCTATCTTATGCCACCTCTAGCTATTCATCAAGATAATTCCATATTTGTTTGATGAGGGGTGGAGCACTCTCCCTCGTCTTGTCCGTCGCATTCTCAAGTCTCGGGGTGTAAAACGGCCACCTCCCTCTCTCTTGTGTAAACAATATCCTATCGACTCTAAATGTTTCTCTGCCGCGGCCACATTCTTTCTTTCATTTTTAGGTCCCCTAGCACTGCTGGTGGAGCTCGTGATCGTCAGACCCATACTCCGGAACCTCAGGCTGGCTGTTAGATGGGTTATCGCAGGATTATCGTCCCCAATCTCCGTGTTAAACTTCAGCTGTCGAGCAAAAATTGGCACCTCAAGGCAGAGAGCCTCAGCCAGCACAATCAAGGCGTCAGCTAACTCGTAAAATCCCCTCAGAGCATGAGATACATCCGCCCATGTCGCTGCAAGGTCAGACTTAAGAAGTCTCAAGTTTATTGACTCCAACTCGCCATTCGGAGCGGCCATGATCATCCGCCACGAGTTGCGCTCTGCTATCAGGGTCAAAATTTCATACACGAACTGTACTGCTGATGGAATGCGCGGGTAATCTGGCGATGACTTGAACACCACTTTCGTCTTTGGCCCAAATCGAGAAGCTACCAACTCCTCAATCTCGTTCATTGCTGCAAACAGCGTCTGAATTGCTTCCCAGATCTTCTTGGGGTTGATTCCGCGCCTTTTAAATGCTCTAGAAGTCCTGCCGCATGCAGTTGGTCATTCATCCCCGCGAAATGCAACAGCTCTGGCTCGCATGGTGTCTCGGATTTTATAGCCACCACCAGGGCCAGAATTTTGTTCAGTTCCGCTCCAGGCAGCAGGACGTCCCCTTGAATAACTTCGGCGACGTCCCCTTGAAGTCCGATCCTGCCACGATGATTGCTCTCGCTGCTCTGGGGTCTGATCGATCGTACATGGCCAAGGTTTTTGCTAGCTGCGATATCCCACAGGATTTACCATACCTTGGGTCTTCAGCGAGCTTGGGGCCCAGAAATCCGGTGTCCGGAATCTCCATGCTTTTTGGGTCAAGAAGTTTTTCGACTATGCATAGCTGTGCAGAAATTGCCACCCTGATCCTGGCTATGCCCGTTCGATTCTTGGGAGGCTCCAAGATTAGGCCTGGACTTCCTAGCTGCTTGAGAGGCCTGTATTTGACCGGGCCCATTATAGATTTTTGTGGTTTTCCCGTTAGATCTGCGGTTTCCAATCTCTCGGCTCTCGAGGATGCGCTTCGAGGGCCTTTAGCCAATCCACACAGTGATGTCTGCTCAAGTTCTCGTGCGACACATTCTTGAATCCTAGAACCTCCGTCAACTCTTGTCGACATGCCAGGTCTTCCAGGTCTAGATCCTTTATTCTCTCTAGATATCGGGCTTTCTCTCTGTCTTGGGTGGACTACAGAGTTTTGAAATGTGGATGATTCCTCCTCGTCTTCTTGCGTCAGTGTGCATCCTTTTTGCCTACTCCTGCTGCTCCTTGAGCTTTCTCTCGAGTCGGATTTTCCTCCTAAAAGATTGGAAAAGGGCCTAGCAGTAAAAAAAGGGAGGTATTGGGGGTGGACCAAAAGTGAAATGGCCCGTCTCTAGTAGGTCTGACTTCAGAAGGCTTATGTGTCTTCGGAAGACACCGTTCAGCCACTCCATGTCCCTAACCCTAGCCACGGTCACCTTTTGGCATTTTTTTTGGACATTTTTCGCATCGGCTCAAAATGGTTTTCGACGTCCTAGAGCTCTAAAACTTTTTGATTTGGGGTCTAGGAGCAAAAATAAACGTACCTTACTGAAAGAAAAACTTCAAAAAAGTGGCTTAAAAAGTTGGGGTTAGGATTTTGGTAACATTTTGACACTTTTGAGGTTGGGGTTTGAATAACTTTAAGATTTAGTTTCGGAGTAAAATAGGGGTGTTTTGTAAAGCCCTGCTCATGTTCTTTCCAATAAACTAAAGTTCAAGTCAGTTGGAACATTAGTTCAAAGTTATAAGCCTAACTCTAAACTTCGAGAATTTGATCCTGGTTGGCTGGCGGAAAAAGGTATATATTGATGAAAAAAAGTCGGATTTCGAAAACTAAAGTATGGCTGACCGTTTCTTGAGCAGGTGGATGATCTAAACTAATAAAAAGTTGGGATTAGATTTCCAACCCAGAGTTAAACTTGTAAAATTAAGTGTAGTTACTATGACAACCGGATCAGCGTTTTAGAGCAAGAAACTCGATCATTCCATCTTGTCAAAACCAATTAATGCACGTAAAAATATTCACTAACGCTCCTACATGCAACAAGTCGACCTTCTAAAAAAAATGCACTATCAAGTCTAGTTTTTGAGTTTTATAATAAGAAGAGGGACGCTCTAGTATAATTTATCAAAGAAACGACTATATCTCGACTTGGTAACTCTTTTTTTAAATCAAAATTGCCATTCAGTCTCCTTATAAAAAATTAGTTGCAACTTTCGTTTTTGCTATAATCGCTCTTTTCACAGTTCCCGCATTTTTTGCCCGCTTTATTATCATAAGGGAATTTTTAAATGGCACAAATTTTGAAATTACTTTTAATGGTGAGTTTTTTTAGTTCCGCTAATCTTTGTTATTTTGTCCGGGTCAATTTAAAACAAGAAAAAAGGCAATTTAAAAAAAACCGACATTTAAATAAAAACATACAAACTCAATTTTATGCAGCCTAAAAACTAACAGCAATCAAGAATGAGGACAACTGGGCAAAAACATTTAAAAAAACGAAAGTGTAGTAACATTGTTACTCCTGCTTATTCAAGCACAGCTCTCATCTTTCTCATGCAGCTGACCATCAACCGTATCTAACTTCGCTAAAATTAAACCGAAGCTGTGCGAGTTCTCGTTCAAGCTCAGACAAGCGTTTTAGAGCAAGAACCTTAATCATTCCATCTTGTCAAAACCAATTCAAAAATATATTCAAAAACGCTCCTATTTGCTTCAAAACAAACTTTAAAAGAAATGCGCTATCATTTCTAGTTTTTAAGTTTTATAATGAGAAATGAGACGCCCTAGTATATTGTATCAAAGAAATGACTGTATCTCGATTTGGTAACTCTTTTTTTGAATCAAAATTTCCATTCAATTTCCTTAAAAAAACTTATTTGCAACTTTCATTTTTGCTATAATCGCTCCTTTTCACCGTTCCCGCATTTTTTTGCCCGCTTTATTATCATAAGGGAATTTTTAAATGGCACAAATTGTGAAATTGTTTTCAATGGTGGGTTTTTTTAGTACCTTTGATCTTTGTTATTTTATCAGTGTCGATTTAAAACAAGAAAAAAGGCAATTTTTAAAAACCGACAGTTAATCAAAAACAAACAAACTCAATTTTATGCAGCCTAAAAACTAACAACAATCAAGATTGAGGACAACTGGGCAAAAACACTTAAAAAAACGAAAGTGTGGTAACATTGTTAATGGTGCTTATTCAAGCACAGCTCTCATCTTTCTCATGCAGCTGACCATCAACCATATCTAACTTCGCTAAAAATAAACCGAAGCTGTGCATGCACTCCTTCAAGCTCAAACAAGCGTTTTAGAGCAAGAACCTTTACCTTTCCATCTTGTCAAAACCAATTCATGATCGTAAATATATTCAATAACGCTCCTATATGCAACAAGTCGACCTTCTAAAAAAATGCACTATCAAGTCTAGTTTTTGAGTTTTATAATGAGAAGATAGACGCCCTAGTTTATTGTATCAAAGAAATGACTATATCTTGATTTGGTAACTCTTTTTGTTAAATCAAAATTGCCCTTCAATTTCCTTATAAAAATTTAGTTACAACTTTTGTTTTTGCTATAATCGCTCCTTTTTACAGTTCCCGCATTTTTTTGCCCGCTTTATTATCATAAGGGAATTTTTAAATGGCACAAACTGAGAAATTGATTTTAATGGTGAGTTTTTTTAGTACCTCTAATCTTTGTCATTTTGTCAGTGTCGATTTAAAACAAGAAGAAAATTAATCTTTAAAAAAACCGATATTTAAATAAAAACAAACAAACTCAATTTTATGCAGCCTAAAAACTAACAACAGTCAAGAATGAGGACAACTGGGCAAAAACACTTAACAAAACGAAAGTGTAGTAACATTGTTACCGGTGCTTATTCAAGTACAGCTCTCATCTTTTTCATGCAGCTGACCATCAACCATATCTAACTTCGCTAAAACTAAACCGAAACTGTGCGAGCACTCCTTCAAGCTCAAACAAGCGTTTTAGAGCAAGAACCTTTATTATTCCATCTTGTCAAAACCAATTCATGCACGTATATATATTCAATAACGCTCCTATATCCAGCAAGTCGAACTTCTAAAATAAATGCACTATCAAGCCCAGCTTTTGAGTTTTATAATGAGAATAGGGACGCCCTAGTATATTGTATCAAAGAAATGACTATATCTCGATTTGGTAACTCTTTTTTAAAATCAAAATTGCCATTCAATTTCCATATTAAATTTTAGTTGCAACTTTTTGTTTTTGCTATGATCGCTCCTTTTCACAGTTCCCGCATTTTTTGCCCGCTTTATTATCATAAGGGAATTTTTAAATGGCACAAATTGTGAAATTGTTTTTAATGGTACTTTTTTTTTATTTCCTCTAATCTTTGTTATTTTGTCAGTGTCGATTTAAAACAAGAAAAAAAGCAATTTTTAAAAAACCGACATTTAAATAAAAATAAACAAACCAAATTTTATGCAGCCTCAAAACTAACATCAATCAACTATGAGGACAACTAAGCAAAAACACTTAAAAAACGAAAGTGTAGTAACATTGTTACCGGTGCTTATTCAAGTACAGCTCTCATCTTTTTCATGCAGCTGACCATCAACCAAATCTAACTTCGCTAAAACTAAACCGAAGCTGTGCGAGCACTCCTTCAAGCTCAAACAAGCGTTTTAGAGCAAGAACCTTTATTATTCCATCTTGTCAAAACCAATTCATGCACGTATATATATTCAATAACGCTCCTATATCCAGCAAGTCGAACTTCTAAAATAAATGCACTATCAAGCCCAGCTTTTGAGTTTTATAATGAGAATAGGGACGCCCTAGTATATTGTATCAAAGAAATGACTATATCTCGATTTGGTAACTCTTTTTTAAAATCAAAATTGCCATTCAATTTCCATATTAAATTTTAGTTGCAACTTTTTGTTTTTGCTATGATCGCTCCTTTTCACAGTTCCCGCATTTTTTGCCCGCTTTATTATCATAAGGGAATTTTTAAATGGCACAAATTGTGAAATTGTTTTTAATGGTACTTTTTTTTTATTTCCTCTAATCTTTGTTATTTTGTCAGTGTCGATTTAAAACAAGAAAAAAGGCAATTTTTAAAAAACCGACATTTAAATAAAAATAAACAAACCAAATTTTATGCAGCCTCAAAACTAACATCAATCAAGAATGAGGACAACTAAGCAAAAACACTTAAAAAACGAAAGTGTAGTATCATTGTTACTGGTGCTTTTTCAAGCACAGCTCTCATCTTTCTCATGCAGCTGACCATTAATCATATCTAACTTCGCTAAAATAAAACGAAGCTGTGCTAGTACTCCTTCAAGCTCAGACAAGCGTTTTAGAGCAAGAACCTTTATCATTCCATCTTGTCAAAACAAATCCATGCACGTAAAAATATTCAAAAACGCTCCTATTTGCAACAAGTCAATCTTTTAAAATAAATGCACTAGAATGTCTAGTTTTTGAGTTTTATAATGAGAATAGGGACGCCCTAGTATATTGTATCAAAGAAATGACTATATCTCGATTTGGTAACTCTTTTTTTCTAAATCAAAATTGCCATTCAATTTCCTTATAAAAATTTAGTTGCTACTTTTGTTTTTGCTAAAATCGCTCCTTTTCACAGTTCCCGCTATTTTTTGCCCGCTTGTTATCATAAGGGATATTTTAAATGGCACAAATTGTGAAATTGTTTTTAATGGTGAGTTTTTTTAGTTCCTCTAATCTTTGTTAGTTTGTCAGTGTCGATTTAAAACAAGAAAAAAGGCAATTTTTTAAAAAAAACCGCTATTTACATAAAAATAAAGAAACTAAGTTTTATGCAGCCTAAAAACTAAGAACAATCAAAAATGAGGAGAACTAAGCAAAAACACTTAAAAAAACGAAAGTGTAGTAACATTGTTACTGGTGCTTATTCAAGCACAGCTCTCATCTTTCTCATGCAGCTGACCATCAACCATATCTAACTTCTCTAAAACTAAACCGAGGCTGTGCGAGTACACCTTCAAGCTCAGACAAGCGTTTTAGAGCAAGAACTTTTATCATTCCATCTTGTCAAAACAAATTCATGCACGTAAATATATTCAAAAACGCTCCTATTTGCAACAAGTCAAACTTTAAAATAAATGCGCTATCAAGTCTAGTTTTCGAAACTTATAATGAGAAGAGGGACGCCCTAATATATTGTATCATAGAAACGAATGTATCTCGATTTGGTAACTTTTTTTTAAAAATCAAAATTGCCATTCAATTTCCTTATAAAAATTTTAGTTGCAACTTTTATTTTTGCTATAATTGCTGTTTTTCACAGTTCCCGCACTTCTTTGCGCTCTTTTTTTATCATAAAGGAATTTTAAAATAGTGAAATTGCTTTTAATGGTGAGTTTTTTAATTTCTTTAACCTTTGTTATTTTGTCAGTGTCGATTTAAAACAAGAAATAAGGCAAGTTTGTAAAACACCGACATTTAAATAAAAACAAAAAAACTCAATTTTCTGCAGCCTAAAAACTAACAACAATCAAGAATGAGGACAGCTTGGCAAAACACTTAAAAAACGAAAGTGTAGTAACATTTTACTGGTGCTTATTCAAGCACAGCTCTCATCTTTTTCATGCAGCTGACCATCAGTCATATCTAACTTCGCTAAAATAAAACGAAGCTGTGCGAGTACTCCTTCAAGCTCAGACAAGCGTTTTAGAGCAAGAACCTTTATCATTTCATCTTGTCAAAACAAATTCATGCACGTAAATGTATTCAAAAACGCTCCTATTTGCAACAAGTCGATCTTTTAAAATAAAAGCACTATCAAGACTAGTTTTTGAGTTTTATAATGAGAATAGGGACGCCCTAGTGTATTGTTTCAAAGAAATGACTAATATATCGATTTGGTAACTTTTTTTTAAAATCAAAATTGCCATTCAATTTCCTTATAAAAATTTTAGTTGCAACTTTTATTTTGCTATAATTGCTGTTTTTCACAGTTCCCGCATTTCATTGCGCTCTTTTTTATCATAAAGGAATTTTAAAATGGTGAAATTGCTTTTAATGGTGAGTTTTTTAATTTCTTTAAGCTTTGTTATTTTGTCAGTGTCGATTTAAAACAAGAAATAAGGCAAGTTTTTAAAACACCGACAATTAAATAAAAACAAACAAACTCAATTTTCTGCAGCCTAAAAACTAACAACAATCAAGAATGAGGACAGCTAGGCAAAACTTTTAAAAAACGAAAGTGTAGTAACATTTTACTGGTGCTTATTCAAGCACAGCTCTCAACTTTTTCATGCAGCTGACCATCAGTCATATCTAACTTCGCTAAAATTAAACCGAAGCTGTGCGAGTACTCCTTCAAGCTCAGACAAGCCTTTTAGAGCAAGAATCTTTATCAATCCAAGTTGTCAAAACAAAGTCATGCACGTAAATATATTCAAAAACGCTCCTATTTGCAACAAGTCGATCTTTTAAAATAAATGCTTTATCAAGTCTAGTTTTTGAGTTTTATAATGAGAATAGGGACGCCCTAGTGTATTGTATCAAAGAAATGACTATATCTCGATTTGGTAACTTTTTTTTAAAAATCAAAATTGCCATTCAATTTCCTTATAAAAATTTTAGTTGCAACTTTTATTTTTGCTATAATTGATGTTTTTCACAGTTCCCGCATTTCTTTGCGCTCTTTTTTATCATAAAGGAATTTTAAAATGGTGAAATTGCTTTTAAGGGTGAGTTTTTCAATTTCTTTAACCTTTGTTATTTTGTCAGTGTCGATTTAAAACAAGAAATAAGGCATGTTTTTAAAACACCGACATTTGAATAAGAACAAACAAACTCAATTTTTTGCAGCCTAAAAACTAATAACAATCAAGAATGAGGACAACTAAGCAAAAACACTTAAAAAACGAAAGTGTAGTAACATTGTTACTTGTGCTTATTCAAGCACAGCTCTCATCTTTCTCATGCAGCTTACCATCAATCAAATCTAACTTCGCTAAAATTAAAACGAAGCTGTGCGAGTACTCCTTCAAGCTCAGACAAGCGTTTTAGAGCAAGAACTTTTATCATTCCATCTTGTCAAAACAAATTCATGCATGTAAATATATTCAAAAACGCTCCTATTTGCAACAAGTCAAACTTTAAAAATAAATGCACTATCAAGTCTAGTTTTTGAGTTTTATAATGCGAAGAGGGACGACCTAGTATATTGTATCATAGAAATGAATGTATCTCAATTTGGTAACTTTTAAAAAAATCAAAATTGCCATTCAATTTCCTTATAAAAATTTTAGTTGCAACTTTTATTTTTGCTATAATTGCTGTTTTTCACAGTTCCCGCAATTTTTTGCGCTCTTTTTTATCATAAATGAATTTTAAAATGGTGAAATTGCTTTTAATGGTGAGTTTTTTTAATTTCTTTAACCTTTGTTTTTTTGTCAGTGTCGATTTAAAACAAGAAATAAGGCAAGTTTTTAAAACACCGACATTTAAATAAAAACAAACAAACTCAATTTTTTGCAGCCTAAAAACTAACAGCAATCAAGAATGAGGACAGCTTGGCAAAACACTTAAAAAACGAAAGTGTAGTAACATTTTACTTCTGCTTATTCAAGCACAGCTCTCATCTTTTTCATGCAGCTGACCATCAGTCATATCCAACTTCGCTAAAATTAAACCGAAGCTGTGCGAGTACTCCTTCAAGCTCAAACAAGCGTTTTAGTGCAAGAACCTTTATCATTCAATCTTGTCAAAACCAACTCATGCACGTAAATGTGTTCAATAACGCTCCTATATGCAACAACTCGACCTTCTAAAATAAATGCACTATCAAGTCTAGTTATTCAGTTTTATAATCAGAAGAAGGCCGCCCTAGTATATTGTATCAAAGAACTGACTATATCTCGATTTGGTAACTTTTTTTCGAATCAAAATTGCCATTCAATTTCGTTATAAAAAATTTAGTTGCAACTTTTATTTTTGCTATAATAGCTCCTTTTCACAGTTCCCGCTTTTTTCTGCCCTCTATTTTTATCATAAAAGATTTTTAAAATGGCACAAATTGTGAAATTGCTCTTAATGGTGAGTTATTTAACTTCTTTAATCTTTTTTGTTTTGTCAGTGTCGATTTAAAACAAGAAAAAAGCAGTTTTTTAAAACACCGACATATAAATAAAAAAACAAACTCAATTTTTTGCAGCCTAAAAACTAACAACAATCAAGAATGAGGACAACAGGGCAAAAACTCTCAAAGAAACCGAAAGTGAAGTAACATTGTTATCGGTGCTTTTTCAAGCACAGCTCTCATCGTTCTCATACAGCTGACCATTAACCATATCTAACTTCGCTAAAATTAAACCGGAGCAGTGCGAGTACTCGTTCAAGCTCAGACCAGTGTTTTACAGCAAGAACCTTTATCATTCCATATTGTCAAAACCAATTCATGCACGTAAATATATTCAAAAACGATCGTATATGCAACAAGTCGAACTACCAAAATAAATGCGCTATCAAGTCTAGTTTTTGAGATCTATAATGTGAAGAGTGATGCCCCTTGTATTTTGTATAAAAAAATGACTATATCTTGATTTGGTAACTCTTTTTTAAAATCAAAATTGCCATTCAATTTCCTTATAAAAAATTTAGTTGCAACATTTTTTTGCTATTATCGCTCTTTTCCACAGTTCCCGCATTTTTTGCTCTCTTTTTTAGCATGAAAGAATTTTAAAATGGCACAAATTGTTAAATGGCTTTTAATGGTGAGTTTTTTTAGTTTCCTGAATCTTTGTGCTTTTGTCAGTGTCGAATTAAAACAAGAAATTAGACAATTTTTTGAAACACGGACATTTAAATGAAACAAACAAACACAATTTTATGCAGCCAAAAAACTAACAACAATCAAGAATGAGGACAACTGGGCAAAAATACTTGAAAAAACGAAAGTGTAGTAAAATTATTACTGGTGCTAATTCAAGCACAGCTCTCATCTTTCTCATGCAGCTGACCATCAACCATATCTAACTTCCCTAAAACTAAACCGAGGCTGTGTGAGTACTCCTTCAAGCTCAAACAAACGTTTTAGAGCAAGAATTTTTATCATTCCATCTTGTCAAAACCATTTCATGCACGTAAATACATTCACTAACGCTCATATATGCAACAAGTCGAACTTTCAAAATAAATGCACTATCAAGTCTAGTTTTTGAGTTTTATAATGCGAAGAGGGACGACCTAGTATATTGTATCGAAGAAAAGACTATATCTCGATTTGGTTACTCTTTTTTCGAATCAAAATTGTCATTCAATTTCCTAATAAAAAATTTAGTTGCAACTTTTATTTTTGCTATAATCGCTCCTTTTCACAGTTCCCGCATTTCGCTCTCTTTTTTTTTATCATACAGCAATTTTAAAATGGCACAAATTGAGAAATTGCTTCAATGGTGAGTTTTTTAAATTTTTTATAATCTTTGTTGTTTTGTCAGTGTTGATTTAAATCAAGAAAAAAGGCAATTTTTTAAAACACCAGCATTTAAATAAAAACAAACAAACTCAATTTTATGCTGCCTAAAAAGTAACAACAATCAAGAATGAGGACAACTGGGCAAATCAGTTAAAAAAACGAAAGTGTAGTATCATTACTACTGGTGCTTATTCAAGCACAGCTCTCATCTTTCTCATGCAGCTGACCATCAACCATATCTAACTTCTCTAAAACTAAACCGAGGCTTTGCGAGTACACATTCAAGCTCAAACAAACGTTTTAGACCAAGAATTTTTATCATTCCCTCTTGTCAAAACCGTTTCATGCACGTAAATATATTCACTAACGCTCATATATGCAACAAGTCGAACTTTCAAAATAAATGCACTATCAAGTCTAGTTTTTGAGTTTTATAATGCGAAGAGGGACGACCTAATATATTGTATCGAAGAAAAGACTTAATCTCGATTTGGTTACTCTTTTTTCAAATCAAAATTGCCATTCAATTTCCTTATAAAAAATTTAGTTGCAACTTTTAATTTTGCTAAAATTGCTCCTTTTCACAATTTCCGCTTTTTTGCCCTCTTTTTTTTCATAAAAGATTTTTTAAATGGCACAAATTGTGAAATTGCTTTTAATGGTGAGCTTTTTTATTTTCTTTAATCTTTGTTATTTTCTCAATGTCGATTTTGAACAAGAAAAAAGAAAATGTTTTAAAACATCGACATATAAATAAAAACAAAAAAACTCAATTTTATGCAGCTTTAAAACTAACAGCAATCAAGAATGAGGACAACTGGGCAAAAAAAACTTGAAAAAATGAAAGTGTAGTAACATTGTTACTGGTGCTTATTCAAGCACAGCTCTCATGTTTCTCATGCAGCTGACCATCAACCTTATATAACTTCGTTAAAACTAAACCGAAACTGTGCGAGCACTCCTTCAAGCTCAAACAAGCGTTTTAGAGCAAGAACCTTTACATTTCATCTTGTCAAAACCAATTGATGCACGTAAATTTATTCAATAACGCTCCTATATGCAGCAAGTCGAACTTCTAAAATAAAAACACTATCAAGTCTAGTTTTTGAGTTTTATGATGAGAAGAGGAACGCCCTAGTATAATATATCAAGGAACTGACTATATCTCGATTTGGTAACTCCTTTTTCAAATCAAAATTGCCATTCAACTTTCTAATAAAAAGTTTAGTTGCAACTTTTATTTTTGCTATAAGTGCTCCTTTTCAAAGTTCCCACATTTTTGCCCTCTTTTTTTATCATAAAGGAATTTTAAAATGGCACTAGTTGTGAAATTGCTTTTATTGGTAAGTTTTTTAATTTCTTTATTCTTTGTTATTTTCTCAGTGTAGATTACAAACAAGAAAAAAGGCAATTTTTTAAAACACCGACAATTGAATAAAAACAAAAAAATTCAATTTTATGCAGCCTAAAATCTAACAACAATCAAGAATGAGGACAACTTGGCAAAAACACTTGGAAAAACGAAAGTGTAGTAACATTGTTACTGTTGCTTAGTCAAGCACATATCTCATCTTTCTCATGCAGCTGGTGATCAACCATATCTAACTTCGTTAAAACTAAACAGAAGCTGTGCGAGTACTCCTTCAAGCTCAAACAAGCGTTTTAGAGCAAGAACCTTTGTTTTTCCATCTTGTCAAAACCAATTCATGCACGTAATTTTATTCAATAACGCTCCTATATGCAACAAGTCGACCTTCTAAAATAAAATCACTATCAAATCTAGTTATTGAGTTTTATAATGAGAAGAGGGACGCCCTAGTATATTGTATCAAGGAACTGACTATATCTCGATTTGGTAACGCTTTTTCAAATCAAAATTGCCATTCAATTTCCTAATAAAAAACTCAGTTGCAATTTTTATTTTAGCTATTATGGCTTCTTTTCACAGTTCCCGCATTTTTTTGCCCTCTTTTTTATCATAAAAGAATTTTCAAATGGCACATACTGTGAAATTGCTTTTAACGGTTAGTTTTTTCATTTCTTTAATCTTTGTTGTTTTGTCATTGTCGATATAAAATAAGCAAAAAGGCAATTTGTACAAAACACCGTTATTTGAATGAAAACAAACAAACTCAATTTCTTGCAGCCTAAAAACTAACAACAATCAAGAATGAGGACAACCGGGCAAAAAATCTCAAAAAAACGAAAGTTTAGTAACATTGTTACTGATGCTTATTCAAGCACAGCTCTCATCTTTATAATGCAGCTGACCATCAACCATATCACGTTCGCTAAAACTAAACCGAAGCTGTATCGAATACTCCTTTAAGCTCAATCAAGCGTTTTAGAGCAAGAAACTTTATCATTCCATCTTGTCAAAACCAATTCATGCACGTAAATATATTCAATAACGCTCCTCTATGCAACAAGTCGAGCTTCTAAAATAAATGCACTATCAAGTCTAGTTTTTTAGTTTTATAATGAGAAGAGGGACGCGCTAGTAAATTGTATCAAAAAAATGACTATATCTCGATTTGGTTAATCTTTTTTTTTTCAAATCAAAATTGCCATTCTATTTCCTTATACAAAATTTAGTTGCAAGTTTTATAATCGCTCCTTTTCACAGTTCCCGCATTTTTTTGCCCTCTTTTTTATCATTAGGAAATTTCGAAATGGTACAAATTGTGAAATTGCTTTTAATGGTGAGTTTTTTAAATTCTTTAATCTTTATTATTTTGTCAGTGTCGATTTTAAACTAGAAACAAGGCTATCTTTAAAAACCTCGACCTTTAAATAAAAATAAACAAACTCAATTTAATGCAGCCTAAAAACTAACAAGAATCAAGAATGAAGACAACTGGTCAAAAACACTTTAAAAAAACGAAAGTCTTCTCTTCCTTCTATTCACTGGTTCATCCTTTAAGACTGCCAAGCTTTTAGCTCAGCGAAAGAGCTAAGAGCGATTGGTATTGCTGATATTTAACTCCTAAAGCAGTTCTTCTAGGTACTAGCATTATTTATTAGCTACTTGCTTTCTAATCGGTCAGATTCTTTTAATTGGAATGAAGACCACGCAGAAGTAGGCCGAGCATCCTGATGCTCTCTCAGTTTCTGGCGATTGAAATACGCTTTAAGGTTCGTTTACTTGCTACTTAACCGTCTTTCGGTTATCTTTCGGGTACTTGCTACTTTTACTACACCGTATTTCGTCACCGCCTTGAGTCAAGCTAACGTACGTTAGTTCAACTCTAATCAAGCCATTTTTCGGGAATCTGACCCTCTCATGCTATCATGCACGACCGAGCAAGCTACTTTGACTGGGAGCCAATACCCAGTCTCACGCTATCATGCACAACCGTCTCTCTTGCTATCATGCACCACCCTTTATCTTGCTATCATGCACCACCGACGCTCACTTGCTATCACCACCGAGCAGTCTACTTTGACTGGGAGCCCATCCCCAGTCTCATGCTATCATGCACCACCGTCTCTCTTGCTATTAAGCACCACCATTTTTCTTGCTAGCATGCGCCACCATCTCTCTGACCTCAGACTAAGAATCTCCATAAAGGGTTACCTTGAGTCAAGCTAATTTGCATTAGATGAACTCTCATTGAGCCATCTTTCGGGAAGATTAGGTGATCCATTAAGGACTACCTTGAGCCAATCTAACCTTAGCTAGATCAACTCTTAGATGGACCATAAAGGTCCATCATATTAAGGATCACCAAAAGAATCACCTTGAGTCAACCCAACTTGCATCAGGTCATTTCTCTTTGAACCATCTTTCGGGAATCTAAGGTGATACATGAAGGACTACCTTGGACCAATCTAACCTTAGCTAGATAAACTCTTAGATGGAACATGAAGGACCATCTTTCTAAGGATCACCATAGAGGATCACCTTCAGTCAGCCTAACTTGAATCAGGTCAACTCTTTATGAACCATCATTCGGGAATCTAAGGTGATCCATTAAGGACTACCTTAAGCCAATCTAACCTCACGTAGATCAACTCTTAGATGGATCATCTTAGATAGACAATCTTTCTAAGGATCACCATAAAGAATCACCCTGAGTCAACCTAACTTGCATCAGGTCAACTCTCTTTGAACCATCTTTCGGGAATCTAAGGTGATCCATTAAGGACTACCTTAAGCCAATCTAACCTCACGTAGATCAACTCTTAGATGGACCATGAAGAACCATCTTTCTAAGGATCACCGTAAAGGATTCCCTTGAGTCAACCCAACTTGCATCGGGTCAAATCTCTTTGAACCATCTTTCGGCAACTGGGGATCACCATTAAGGTGATCCATGAAGGTGATCCCTGAAGGACCACCTTAAGGTGGTCCATTAAGGACCACCCCGAGTCAACCTATATATCTACCTTAGCTAGATCAACTCTTACGCTTTAAGGGTTTTCGGAGTTTGCCAAGTCCCTTTTGGGATAAATTTATCCCTGCCTGAAGAACAGTGCCTCAGCATCTCGTAGCGCAAGCTACTTGATTGCTTGCAGCAAGTCCAGGCTTTCCCATCATCAATGGGGGATAGCTTTCCCATCTGACATCGGGGTCAACAGAAACAATATACTTGATACTGCCAAATTAAACCATTAAAGGTAGTTTTCATGATGCAGAGCAATTTAACCCTGAAGCAGAGCAATTTAAGTCTGAGCCCTGACTTAGAGGCGTTCAGTCATAATCTATCAATTGTAGCATCGCATCCGCCTTTTCAGGCAGACGCTGAATCCAGGGAATCGAATACACGGTTCGTCTCGTACTAAGTGTGATTACCCAAGCATAGATCAAATTCAGTAGCAGCCGCAGCCACCACTGGTTAGTTTCAATTCATCAACAGGGTAAAACTAATCTGTCTCACGACGGTCTGAGCCCAGCTCACGTTCCCTGTTAGTGAGTGAAAAATCCAACACTTTGCGAACTCTGCTTCGCAATGATAGGAAGAGCCGACATCGAAGGATCAAATAGCGACGTCGCTATGAACGCTTTCCCGCCACAAGCCAGTTATCCCTGTGGTGCCCCTCCCTTTGATAGAGTACTAAGCTACTCCAATCGACAGGTATTTAGCCTAAAGATCTTTGAGGAGTTAGCATAAAGGAAAGCCAGACCCCCGATTAGAAGCGATCTCGGTTGGAAGTATTTCGGGCTCGAGAGCCTCCAGTCTCTCTTCCACGTACATGCTGCTGACGGCTAACCGGCCAAGCATGCTTCTGCAAACAGTGATTCTGTACACTCTTCAACACTGTGTACTTCCTTGGACAGTTCGGACGCTGATAGATGCCTGGCGCACTTGCAGGTAGTATCCAATCCTCTGCAACCGCCTCATGATCTCGTTCTTTTTCACCTTGATATCGTTCGCCTTGGTCGATTCGGTGAGCCTGGCCTTCAAGAAGATCATCACTGTCATTGTTTCCAACAACATCAGTGCTTGTGATTAAAGTGCACTGAGGGTGAGCCAGGGCAACATGGCTCTTTAACCATCTGAGCGTCTTAAACTGCTTCTTGCACCTCGCAGCTGCACAGTTGTAGTTATCTTTCGGGATGATTGAGGTGAAGGGGTCATCTGGAGATTGTCTTTTTCTTCCAGTGCCTCTGGGTCCCTCTCAGATGCCTTTGTGTCTCCTTTTTCTCCAGCAAAATTAAAGAGCGATTCCCCGCTTCACATGGTACAGTTTGAGGGCGCGAGCCGAACATCCTTTGAGTACTCTGGTCGACCTCGTTGTTATAATTGAGTGGTTTCGGATCTTTTATCCACTCGTCTTTCCTGATGATCCCCAGTATATCTAGATATAAATCCAAAACTCGCAAGCAGTCCTTTGCATACACCTTGCTTTTCACAGCTTCAGAATTGACAGCATCTGCTTTGAGCTTCACAATTGAGGCCCAAAAATTGTCCCGTCCTACCGCTAACTCCATTTCTATACCCTTTAACGGTACTTTCTCTGCAGTTTCGCAGGTTCTCTTGCTGTCTTGTTTCAGGATCATTTTTCTGGCCTTGTTTAGCACATCGGTTAACTTTCCGAAATCGAATTTTCTGATTACAGCTGTCTCCAAACCATACATTAGAGTGGGCTTGATAAAATTCTCTACTAAATTTATTTTTGTTCTGCTTCTCAATGAGTCGCCTGTTAGTGCTGGTATCATTTTTAAAAATGCAATCCGTGCTTTTCTGCAGTTGTTTAAAACTGCTTCACTGATTTCTTCTTCCACTTTCAAAGCGCTTCCAAGATAATTAAAGGATCTCACCTCTTTTATCTTTACAACATTAAGGATGATATCACTCGGGTCATCACTATTGGCCATCATTTCTTCAATCTTCGTGAAAGGAAACTCCATCCCTTCCCTTTGGACTTCCCGATTAAATACATTCATACTTTTTTGGGCCTCTGCAGGTGATTCAAAGATCAGAACTAAATCATCCGCGTATGGAAGGTGATTCAGACCCGAACTCTTCTTGAGCGCTTTCTTGCACACATCATCAAACACCAGGTTGAAGAGTGTGGGGCCGACTACACACTCTTGTCTCACTCCTCTTCCTAGAACAAACTTATATTGTTTGTCAATCCCCCCCTCTGCCTCATCATGAATGTCCCAAATTAAGGAGGGAGTTTGCTCGACTCCGATCTCTCAGAAAATTGAACAGTGTTGTCCTGTCCACTGAGTCAAAAGCTTTAACCAAATCATAGAAGATTAGTACTAGCTTTCTCCTCGAGTCACGTGCTTTTTGCATCCTTCTTCTTACGGTCCATATCGCTTGCAGCGTGCTCCTGCCTGCTCTGAAACCGAATTTCAGGTCCTTAAGTGTTTGGTCTGTGCATCTTTCGAATAGATTTTTCAGTATTTTACAAAATATTTTTCCTTCAGTATCTAGCAGAAAAATCGATCGATAGTTAGAGGGTAGAGTCTTTTCACCCTTCTTGAACAAGCTAATAACTTTTGCGTCCTTAAACGCTTTTGAGGTATCCGATGTTTCTTCCCAAAAGTTTTTGAAGCTTGCATTGATTACAGGAACTAATTGATCTTGCAGTGACTTCAGAAGAACTGCTGTGATTCCGCTTTGCTCCGGCACTTTGCCCGATGACTTTGAGTTAATTGCAAGCTTCGTTTCTGCTCGTGTTGGAGCATTGAGCATTTCGTCTGGTGTCTCCTCTAGTATCTGACCTTTGAGGTTGGCATCCATGGCTTTTCTCTTCGTAATGCAATTTAAACTGCATGTTGCTTGGCCTGATTGATCGATTGATTTCCTGGCTCTGTCAAACCAGGTGATGCGGTAGTTTCTGAGTGTCTCTTTTAGCACTCTGTAATCCTCTCTCACTGAGTTTTTAGTCGAAAGATCTTCAAAACGACGAAGATCCGTCTCAATCACCCGGACCTTGCACTCTTTCGTGATGAGTTTTACCTCCCGATTGAGCGCCATGAGTTGACTTTTCAGGTCCGTGTTTCTCTTGGCTAGAAAGTCACGGTAGATTTTCTTTCTTTCAGGGATCTTTTCCTTCTCCGCACACGTTAAGTGAGCTGCCCAACAGCCTGATCTGAGCGGAAAACTTTGCTCAATTGACTGCTCTTTGATCAGTTCTTGCAGAAGATCGAGCAGGTCTTCTGGTTTTGCCAGTGAAGATAACTCTTCACTCAATCTCTCCCTGAGCATTGCCAGTACTTTCGCACAATTGAGAGTGCTCTCAGTTTTCATTCTGACTGTTTCGCTTTTCGTTTTAGCTTTTCTGAGTTTCGCCCTTTTGCTCTTTACTTTTGCCCATCCGATCACTATCAGCATGGCATGGTCTGAGTGATGACTTTCGACACAGGAGCTTCTGGTGTCATCGATTGACAGGGATGTCTTTCCCTTGCCTACGCTAATGTTGGCGTAGTCTTTCAATGACAATTCTCCAGTTCGCGGATGCCTCCACGTGCAAGCTCTGAGAGCTGGTTTTCGGAAAAAGGTGTTTTCGATTCTCAAGTTTCTCTCTAGACACCACTAGCTCTGCAGCATTCCATTTCGAATATTTTCATCACCGTTGGTGTGCTATCCAACGATTTTTGCTCTCGCCGTATAGCTGGATCAAAGTCAACAATTACAATACGCGAGAAGTCATCTTTGAGATTGACTTTTTCTGACAGAGTTCAAGTAGGCTCTCCTAATACTCGGCGTACTCGTTCTCATCCGCAATTTCGGATGGTGCATAAGTCGGATCTAATTTCAATTTTGCACTGCAGATTTTGAGCCATCTCACACAGTTTCTTGGAGAATGACCTTTTAATTTGAAACATCTGACTGATGAGTCAAACAGCAAACCGACACTTTTCTGAGTCCTCTTCGCATTTTCATCCACTCCGCTATGAGCGAGTGTGAAATTTTCACAGGACTCTCCCGTATCTCATCCTCGGAGTTGCAGCTCATTCAGTGCGATTAGACTGATTTTCCTTTTAATCATCGTTTTGGTCAGGGTATCGAGAAAATCCTCCTGACATGCACTTTGTCAATTCCAGTGCGCGATCTTAACTTTGCAGTCCTGATCAGTGAGCCCTGCTTTTCCAAGACCTTGTATTCGGATAGAGGAACGATTTAAGGTCCCTCAGTTGAACAGTGGGTGTCCGCACGTCCTTGCACGATTGTATCTTTTCAGTTGTGTGGCTTTCGTTTTGATGCTAGCGGGTAATTTACTTTTTCACCTTCTGGTAGGCCCCTTTCCTGATCCAAAAGAACACTCACCACTGCCGATAGGCACGCCCGGCTTGTGACCGGTATCGAGCTGGTTTATCCCTGTGGTAACTTTATCCCTGTGGTAACTCCATTTGATACTAAGCTACTCTACTCCAATCGACAAGTATTTAGCCTACAGACCTTTGAGGAGTTGGTATGAAGGAAAATTAGACCCCCGATTAGGGGCGATCTCGGGTTGAGGTATTTCAGGCTTCAGAGCTTCCAGTCTCTCTTTCACGTACAGGTTGCTGACGGCTGTACGACCAGGCATGCTTCTGCAAACAGTGATTCTGTACACTGTTCAACACCGTGTACTTCCTTGGACATTTCAGACACTGATAGATGCCTGGCGCACTTGCAAGTAGTATCTAATCCTCTGCAACAGCCTCTTGATCTCGTTCTCTTTCACTTTGATCTCGTTCATCTTGATCTCGTTCGTCCTCGTGATCCTGACCGTCAAGAAGATCCTCACTGCCATTTTTTCCAACAACATCAGTGCTTGTGATTTAAGTGCACTGAGGGTAAGCTGGGGAAATATGGCTCTTTAACCATCCGAGCGTCTTAAACTGCTTCTTGCCTCTCGCAGCTGGACAGTCGTAGTTATCTTTCGGGATTATTGAGGTGAAGGGGGTCATCTGGAGATTACCTGGTTCTTCCAGTGCCTCGTGGTCACTTCTCAGATGCCTTAGCATCTCTTTTCTTTCAGCAAACTTTAAAGAGCAATTCCCCGCTTCTCAGGGTACAGTTTGAGGGCGCGAGCCGACCATCCTTTGAGTACTCTGGTCGACGTCGTTGTTATACTTGAGTGGTTTCGGATCTTTTATCCACTCGTCTTTCCTGGTGATCCTCAGTCTATCTAGATCTAAATCCTAGGCTCGCAACCAGTCCTTTGCATACACCTTGCTTTTCACAGCTTGAGAGTTGACAGCATCTATTTTGAGCTTCACAATTGATGCCAAAGATTAGCCCGTCTTACCGCTAGCTCCACTTCTATACTTTTTTAACGGTACTTCTATACTTCTATTTCGGTACTTTCTCTGCAATTTCGACATTTGTTCAGGTTCTCTTGCTGTCTAGTTTCAAGATGATTCTTCTGGCCTTGTTTAGCAACTGCGTTTAAATTTCCGAAATCAACTTTTCTGATTACAGCTGTCTCCAGGCCATACATTAGAGTGGGCTTGAGAAATGTCTCTTCTAACTATACTTTCGTACTGATTCTCAATGAGCCGCTTGTTAGTGCTGGTCTCATTTTTACAATTGCGATCCGTGCTTTTCTGCAGTTGTTTGAAACTGCTTTACTGACTTCTCCTTCAACGTTCAAAGCGCGTCCAAGATAATTAAAGCATCTCACTTCTTTTATCTTTACACCATTAAGGATGATATCACTCGGGTCATCAATATTGACCATCATTACTTCAGTCTTCGTGAGTAAAACCTCCATTCCTACCCTCTGGACTTCCCGATTAAATGCATCCAGACTTTCTTGGGCCTCCGCAGGTGATTCAGAGATCAGAACTAAATCATCCGCGTATCCAAGGTGATTCAGACTCAAACTCTTCTTGAGCGCTTTCTTGCACACGTCATCAATTACCAGAATGAAGAGTGTGGGGCCGACTACACACACTTGTCTCACTGTTCTTCCTAAGACAAACATACTTTGTTTGTCAATCTCCCCCTCTGCTTCATCATGAAGGTCCCAAATTAATCTCTTGAGGGAGTTTGCTACACTCCGATATCTGAGAACATTAAACAGTGTTGTTCTGTCCACTGAGTCAAAGTCTTTAACCAAATCAAGGAAAATTAGTAGCCTTTTCCTCGAGTCACGTGCTGTTTGGATCCTTCTTCTTACGGTCCATATCGCTTGCAGCGTGCTCGTGACTGCTCTGAAACCGAATTGCAGGTCATCAAGTGTTTTTGTCCGTGCATCTTTCGATTCGATTTTTCAGTAATTTACAAAATACTTTTTCTTCAGTGTCTAGCAGAAAAATCGATCGATAGTTAGAGAGTAGAGTATTTTTACCGTTCTTGAACAGGTTAATAACTTTTGCGTCTTTAAACGCTTTGGGGTATCCGAAGTTACTCCCCAAAAGTTGTTGAAGCTTGCCTTGATTACAGGAACAAATTGAACTTGCAGTGATTTCAGAAGATCTGCTGTGATTCCGCTTCGCCCCGGCACTTTGCCCGATGACATTGAGTGAACTTCAAGCTTCATTTCTGCTCGTGTAGGAGGACTGAGCATCTCGTCTGGTGTCTGCTCTAGTATCTGACCTTTGAGGTTGACATCCATGGCTTTTCTCTCTTTGAAGAGGTCTTCGTAATGCAGTTTAAACTGCATGCTGCTTGGCCCGATTGATTTCCTGGCTCTGAAAACCATGTGATGCGGTAGGTTCTCAGTGTATCTTTCAGCACTCTGTAATCCTCTCTCACTGAGTTTTCAGTCGAATGATCTTCAAAACGATGAAGATTCGCCTCAACCTCCCGGTCCCTGCACTCTTTCGTGATGAGTTTTACCTCCCGATTGAGCGCCATAAGCCAAACTTCAGGTCCGGGTTTTCTGTGGTAACTTTATCCCCGTGGTAACTCATAAAAAAATCCCTGTGGTCCTCAGTATTCTCATAGTCATTAATGACCATCACTAGACGATAATGACCTCAGCTTGAAGTCTTTGAACCGATTAAAAAAAAATCGATAGGCCATGCTTTCGCAGTCTGTAATCATACTGAAAATCTAGTTCAGACTAACATTTGCCCTTTTGCTCTACGTGAGGTTTCTGTCCCCACTGAATTAGCCTTAGGACACCTGCGTTATTTTTTTTACAGATGTACCGCCCCAGTCAAACTCCCGAATTGACCCCGTCTCCAGGGAGGTTTGCTTTAGCTACGCAAAGTGAACTTTGTGCAACTCTTTAAAGTTTACGATTTACTTAGGCCAATTTGTAGAGAGTACTTTTACTTCTTCACTGGATTAGTAAAGTGACACCGAAAGTTGTGGTATTTCACTGACGACAGCCGAAGCCATATCCCACATATTCTACACCTTTCGAGCCACTTCACAAAGTCAGACTAGAGACAAGCTCAACAGGGTCTTCTTTCCCCACTGATTTGGCTTTGCCCGTTCCTAAAGCTGTGGTTTCCCTGGATGGTAGATAGGGACAGTATGAATCTCGTTAATTCATTCATGCGCGTCACTAGTTAGATGACAAGGTATTTGTCTAATTTTTTTTGCAAAACTTGAATTCAGATGCCAAATCCTGGAGCTTCCCTCTAGGGTCCTGACCATCAGAAGTTGGAGCTCCCAATTTCTTAGTGCCAGCTCTCTTGGAGGCATCTTGTCTTGGGGGCCAGCACACCCCTCCAGTTTAGCAGAATTGCACCATATGCCACTGAGTCTACTTCTGTCTTTTCCTTTATGTCCTCAGTGATCTCTGGCAGTTCATATTTCTGGACTTTGTCCAGGAATTGGGCATCTAGGTGTGCGTTGTCACTACAGACAAGTCCATCCAGAACCCAGGCCTTCCCTTTTTTCCAGATTGCCAGATAGTCAAGTTAAAAGAATCATAGTTACTCCCGCCATTTACCCGTGCTTATTTGAATTTCTTGATTTTGACATTCGGAGCACTGGGCAGAAATCACATTGCGTCAGAACCGTTTCACCAGCCATCACAAAGCTTTGTTTTAATTAAACAATCGGATTTCTCTTGTCCAAACCAGTTCAGAGTTTGATTGTTTAATTTGCCCTCCTAAGGCCAAGAGAGTAACTTCGGGAATTTTAACCCGATGCGCTTTCGAAACTCCGCAGTTTTCCAAAAAACCACTATCAAGACTTTGACCTTAGCCTGTCCTTTAGAATCGACTAACTCATGTGCAAATGCTGTTCAGATGAAAACTTTTTCCGCTTCAGTCCTCAAAGTTCTCATTTGATAACTTGCCACTTCCGCCAAGATCTTCTCCATTGGCCGCTTCGAGCATATACTCACGTATACACTTTTGCGCAACCAATGTGTCCTCCCACACATGAACATACTTTAAGACCAGTTCTTAACCAGTCCTTAGCATCCAGCCGAAGCCAGAATCTGATGTTCATGGTCTGAGGTGAGTTGTTACACATTCCTTAGCGGTTTTCAACCTTCATGACCACCGTCCTGCTGACAATATCAGTCAACACCTTTTGTGGTGGCTCATGAGCAAGTAGTTAGGCGCCTTAAACCAACTTTTGGTTCATCCCACATCGCCGGTTCTGCTTACCAAAAGCGGCCCACAAAAAGCTCGCAATCAAAGTTCAAGTGCAATTAAGTCACAAAAACATCTCACCGAATTATAGTTTGAGGATAGGTGGAGGAAAAGTTTTCCCCCAGTCCTCTAATCATTCGCTTTAACCGATGAAACTGCACAGCAAAGATTTTTCAATCTTGCTTAAGCTTTTGTTATCCCGAGGGAAACTTCGGAGGAAACCAGCTACTAGATGGTTCGATTAGTGTTTCGCACCTATGCTCAGGTCAATCGATCGATTTGCACGTCAGAACCGCTTCGGCCTTCCACCATGGTTTCCCGTGGCTTCACCCTGCCCAAGCATAGATAATCATCTTTCGAGTTGTGTGCTACTTACTCTGGATCAGTCATGTTGTAGGAACATAACCGTCCGTGGTTGCGAGACATCGCTTTGACGCTCTCACCACAAAGGTTGATGCAAATCATAAAAGTTACATCGTTCACTTTCAAAACACGTGTACCCTTTCAAACAGCGACAGCACTTACAAACAACTCACACTCTTTGGTCTGTATTTCAACACGGGCTGTAGAGAGCATTGATTGGGATTTTAGGTCAGACAGGCAAACAAAAGCTATTAAAAATTATCTCATTTAGTCAAGACACATCAAATTTGAAATCTGAAGAAAACAACTAGCTCGCATCTTTAACAAGGATCACCATAATACTTTAACAACACTACCCGGTGGTCCAGAATCAAGTTCAAGACATTAGGCATGATAACGCTCACTCCAGTTCTCCTTCAACGTTTTCACGTACTTTTCAATCTCTCTTCAGAGTGCTTTTCAATGCTCCCTCTAGGTACTTGTTTGCTATCGTCTCGCTTTATAATTAGCTTTTGGAGAGACATATCTCCAGCTTCGAGTTGCACATTCAAACAATTGTACTCATAGGAATGCGCTGTCGACAAGTTAGAACAAGACTGTTACGGGATTTTTACCCTCTTCGATACTAGTTTCCAATAGACATCCTGTCAAGTCAACAAATTAGGCAGCAAACAATTCCCGACACCAAGGAGTGTTACCACGCCTCTTTCCGTTGAGCTTTTCCCTGTTCATTCGCCATTACTAAGGGATTCTCGGTTGATTTCTTTTGCTCCCCTCACTGATATGCTTAAGTTCAGGGGGTTCTCTCGTCTAAATCAGGTTACGATTTAAAGACACTCAAGCATCCATAAAACTACCATAGTAGTAATGTGCAGGAGTTTATCACTCTATCTAAGGCAAAACAAAGATCCAACACTGTTTAAACGCTCTCTCAATGCAAACATCACTGGGAAACTACAACTGTACTACATCTAATCAGCTCTTTGATCAACAGAATACCCAAGTTTGAGCGACTTGCTTTAAAAATTCTATCCATTCCCTAAAGATCTGACAGATACACCAAAAAAAGAACTGGACCAATCCGAAATCTGATCACTCCTACGATCGGAATTCTCCAAAAGTAAGTGTCCACTCGATTAGAACAAAGCCAACCGCAGTCGGACTTTGAGCTGTCTGGACCACCCTGTTATTCAGCATTTGGGCCTTCGCTTTCCTTAGCCTTTCTCTTACGAAGGCAAAATGAAGATCGAAAACAGTTTAAACGCTCTCTCAATGCAATCATTACAGAGAAACTACACCGGTACTACATCTAAACAGCTCTCTGATCAGCAGAAAAACCAAGTTTGAGCGACTTGCTTCAAATGTTCTATCCAGTCCCTAAGGATCTGACAGATACATCAGTAAAAGAACTGGACCAAACCAAAGACTGATCACTCTTACGATCGGATTTATCCAAATATAAGCGTTCACTTGATTAGAACAAAGCCAACCGCAATCGGACTTTGAGCTGCCTCGACCACCCTTTTATTAAGCCTTTGGGCCTTCGCTCTCTTCAATTTTTCTATAACGAAGGCAAACTGAAGATCGAAAACTGTTTAAACACTCTCTCAATGCAATCATCACGAAGAAACTACACCGGTACTGCATCTAAACAGCTCTCTGATCAACAGAAAAACCACTTTTGAGCGACTTGCTTCAAATGTTCTATCAAGTCCTTAAGGATCTGACAGATACACCAGTAAAAAAACTGGACCAATCCGAAGACTGATCACTCCTACGATCGGATTTCTCCAAAAGTAAGTGTTCACGCGATAAGAACAAAGCCAACCGCAGTCGGGTTTTGAGCTGTCTGGACCACCCTGTTATTAAGCTTTTGGGCCTTTGCTTTCCTCATTCTTTCTCTAACGAAGGCAAAATCAGGATCGGACACTGTCAATGCAATCATCGCGAAGAAATTACACCGGTACTACATCTAAACAGCTCTTCGATCAACAGAAAACCCAAAAATTAGCTACTTGCTTCGAGTGTTCCATCCAATCCCTAAGGAGCTGACGGATACACCAGTAAAAGAACTGGACCAATCCGAAGGCTGATCACTCCTACGATCGGATTTCTCCAAAAGTAAGTGTTCACGCGATTAGAACAAAGCCAACCGCAGTCGGATTTTGAGCTGTCTGGACCACCCTGTTATTAAGCATTTGGGCCTTCGCTTTCCTCAGTCTTTCTCTAACGAAGGCAAAATCAGGATCGGACACTGTCAATGCAATCATCGCAAAGAAATTACACCGGTACTACATCTAAACAGCTCTTCGATCAACAGAAAACCCAAAAATGAGCTACTTGCTTCGAGTGTTCCATCCAATCCCCAAGGAGCTGACGGATACACCAGTAAAAGAACTGGACCAATCCGAAGACAGGTAACTCTTACGATCGGATTTGTCCCAAAGTAAGTATTCACTCGATTAGAACAAAGCCAACGCCAAAACCGACGCTCACTTGTTATCACCACCGAGCAAGCTACTTTGACTGTGAGCCCAAACCCAGTCTCCTACTATCATGCACCACCGTCGCTCTTGCTATCAAGCACCACCATTTTCCTTGATATCAAGCACCACTGACCCTCACTTGATATCATGCACCACCGAGCAAGCTACTTCGACTGAGAGCCCATCCCCAGTCTCATGCTATCATGTACCACTGTCTCTCTTGCTATCATGCACCACCGACTCTCTCTTGCTATCATGCGCCACCGTCTCTCACTTGCTATCATGCGCCACCGAGCAATCTACTTTGACTAGGAGCCAATCCCCAGTCTCATGCTATCATGCACCACCGTCTCTCTTGGTATCATGCACCACCATCTCTCTCACCATCATACTAAGGATCACCTTCAAGAATCAATTTGAGTCAACCTAATTTGCATCAGGTCAAATCACTTTGAACCATCTTTCGGGAACCTAAGGTGATCCATTAAGGACTACCTTGAGCCAATGTAACTTTAGCTAGATCAACTCTTAGATGATCTCTGAAGGACCATCTTTCTGAGGATCACCATAAAGGATCATCTGTAGTCAACCTAACTTCCATCAGGTCATCTCTCTCTGAGCCATCTTTCGGGAATCTAAGGAGATCCATTGAGGACTAACTTGAGTCAATCTAACCTTAGCAAGATCCACTCTTAGATGGACCAAGAAGTACCATCATACTATCATGCACCACCGAATCTTTCTTGCTATCATGCACCACCGAGCAAGCTACTCTGACTGGGAGCCAATTCCCAGTCTCATGCTATCATGCACCACCGTCTCTCTTACTAGCATGCACCAATGGATCTTTCTTGCTATCAAGCGCAACCGAGCAAGCTACTCTGACTGGGAGCCAAGTCCCAGTCTCATGCTTTCATGCACCACCGTCTCTCTAACTATCATGCACCACTGGATCTTTCTTGCTATCATGCACTACCGAACAAGCTACTCTGACTGGGAGCTAATCCCCAGTCTTATGCTATAATGCACCACCATCTTTCAGCAAAATCCCCAAACTCTACTGTGTACCGGTTATTATTTAGTGAGTAGACTGGCTCTTCGCTCATACAGTGGCCTTAGTCACTGATCCTTCCGGAAACCTTGTTACGACATTTACTTCCTCTGGAAAATTAAGCTCGATCCTCTGCCACGCATTACCAGGACCGAAGTCTCAACGACGGGCTTCTGCAATTCTTGCTTAAACATCCAATCAGTAGTAGCGACGGGCGTTGTAGACAACGTTGTGTACAACTGACCGAAGTCTCAGCGACGGGCTTCTGCAATTCTTGCTTAAACATCCAATCAGTAGTAGCGACGCCCGTTGTGTAAAACGGGCGTTGTGTACAATTGAGCTCGATCCGCGTGCACCCATTGCCAGTACCGAAGTCTCAACGCCGGGCTTCTGCAATTCTTGCTTAAACTTCCAATCAGTAGTAGCGACGGGCGTTGTGTGCAACTGGCCAGTAGTTGTGTTGACTACCGAGTACTAGGATTTCCTGGTTCACGAATGCAAGTTACAATATTCAATCCCCTTCACGCTCATGAATTTTAGGCGATTACCCGGACCATATAGGCCGAAGGTTAACCCTCAAATTAATTTCACCAGTGTAGCGCGCGTGCAGTCCACGACATCTAAGGGCATCACAGACCTGTTATAGCCTCACTTCACGTGCTATTTAATTGCACATAGTACCTCTAAGAAGTAACCAATACTCTAACGAGAATGACACTATTTTGATGATCAAGATCTCGCTCGTTATCGGAATTAGCCAGAGAGATTCATCCACTAACTAAGAACGGCCATGCATCACCGCCCATAAAATCATGAAACATCATCCATCTGTCAATCCTTAAGATGTCTGGATCTGGTGAGTCAAAATAAGCCACAGACGCCACTCCTGGTGGTGCCCTTCCGTCAATTCCTTCAAGTTTCGATGTTACAACCATACTTCCCCCGGAACCAATAAAGTTTGGTTTCCCGGTTAATATCTTGCCAAGTCAGAAGAGACTTTGACAAATCGTAAGTTGGTATAGTTTATAGTTAGAATTACGAGGGTACCTAATTCTCTTCAATACTCTAACTTGATTAAGGAAAACATTCTTGGCAAATGCTTTCGCAGTAGTTTGTTTTGCCACGTTCCAAGAACTTCACCTTTAACGTAGCAATACAAATGACCCCGACTGTTCCTTTCAATCATTACCGCACTTTAGTCACCGGGATCAGGAAAACGCGGGTCATTCTCCATTATTCCATGGTTGGTTATTCAATCCCAAAGAATGCTTTGATTACTCTAATTTTCTCGAAGTGAAAACAACGTCACTTTTAAGTGGAAGGTATTTCTTCGATGCGAAGGATGAGCGTAACGGGTGGAAAGCGTTAACTAACCACAATGTTACCGTTATACTCAAACAGATCCAACTATGCGTTTTTTAAACGCAGCAACTTTCGAATACGCTTTTAGAGGCTGGTATTACCGCGGCTGCTGGCACCAGACTTGCCCTCTACTTGATCATCAAATGAGCTTTCGCATTCTTTCCATTCTGATTACAAACCATTGGAGCTCATATCATTATTTCTCGTCACTACCACCTCGTGCGGAGACTGGGTAATTTGCGTGCTTGCTGCCTTCATGGAATGTGGTAGCCGTTTCTAAGGCTCCCTCTCCAATATCGAAACCTGATTCCCCGTTAGCCGTCACAACCATCATCGGTTGATAGCTCCATGATCGTTACACTGCTATCATCGGTTGATAGCTCAGAAGTTCGGAAGCTGCGTACCCCGGCCTAAGCCATCTGGGATCTTTTAGTAAGTTTGGATTCATCCGGCATGCGCCCGTACTTAGAAGGACGCTTGATGAATTCTTGTAAGAGTTCGCGACCGGAGTCACACAATCTGCATGCGATTGCTGCAGGGTTACCGCAGTTATTCATCTGATAGGTAACTCAACTTTTAGATAGTAAATGATTTAATGAGCCATTCGCGGTTTCACTTTCGCAAATTTTACTTTCATATGCATGGCTTAGTCTTTCAGACAAGCAGATGGCAACTGACAGGATCAATCAGTTTAAAGTACTTCGGAAGCTAGCTTTTTTAAACCGAACACAGATTTGCAAGCTGCAACTTTTCCATAAAGGTCGGAACTATGCTGTTCCAACCTTTCCCACGCTCAATCTACTACTATCAACTTTTAAAACCTTCACGAGCTGAAGTAATCTTGGACCCTAGAGGAGGAAACGCGGTCCTCTGACGAACTCATTTAAACAGCATAGTTGTGCACCTATGGTACTGATACGGTAAACCATATCCAACTACACCTATAAGCAAGCTACTTTGACTGGGGCACCAAGTCCAGTCTCAAGCAAGAACCACCAATCATGATTTGTTTCAAACCGGTTCATAGTTATGCGCAGTACTTAGAATCACCTTAGCTAAAGCCAATTCTTCTTTTCACGAACAGCTTAACGACTGATTGCTTCACTTTCAAGCTTTTCTCAGCCTTCTCGAGAAGAGCCTTTGCTCAACTCCACAAAGCCTTTAAGGCAGTTTTGGTTCGCTTTAATGTTATAAGCTATCTGAACTTCGTTCTTTACGAACCTTGGATGTTTCTCCTTGCTGAGGCGAAATCGAGCAATGATAGTTTACCAGTGGTCAAGTCTCATCAAATAACGCCCTTCTTAAACGTTTTTTTTTTTTGAAAATTCTTGCTAATACTCTTCCCCTATAATACACAGAAACCTCCTTAATGAATATTTTTGGGAAAGGAAAGATTTTTTTCAAGTGCTCACCATTTGCTCAGTTTTGGCCAAATTTTTTTTTTGAAAACACGCCCGGAAAGCCTACCCATGTACTTCCCAACGCACTATACCCCAATTGAATCGCACAAGTTTCCATTGCACTTCACCCCAATTGAATCGCACAATACGGTAAACCATACCCAACTACACCCAAAGTAAGTCTTCCCTGGGGCACCATGACCAGGCTTATGCAAGCGCCACCAAGCATGATTTGTTTTAAACCGGTTCATAGTTATGCGCAGTACTTATAAGCACCTTAGCTAAAGCCAATCCTTCTATTCACAAACAGCTCAACGACTGCTTTGTAGTTATAAATTATCTGACCTTCGTTCTTCCCAAACCTTGGATGGTTCTCATGGCTGGGCGAAATCGAGCGATGATACTTTATCAGTGGTCAAGTCTCATCAAATAACGCCTTTTTGAAACGCTTTTGAGGTTAGGAAGTATAAAAAAATCCAACATTTCAAAAATTTTTGGCAATTTTCGCTACTACTCTACCCCTATAATACTCAGAAATCTCCTAAATGAGTTTTTCTGGGAAAAAAAATTTGTTCACAATTTGCTCAATTTTTGCTTTAAACACCTTTTGAAAATACGCACGGAAAGCCCTGCTCATGTACTTTCTTACGCGTTTTACCCCAATTGAATCGCACCTTTTTATGATGACCAAAAAGGCAATGCCCTGGAGTGAACTTTTTTTGGAAAAACAGCAGAAGTCAACTTTAAACTCAAGCTGGAAGCTGAACTAATTTTACTTGTAATACATCAAAAAAACGCAATGCTCAGGAGCTTTCCAGCAATTATTATTATATAAAAAATTTACAACTTTTTGTTGCCCAAAATTTCATTCTTCTAAACTTCTTCACTTTTTGAGCTCAAAATCGCAGTTCAGCCAAAGCGCTATAACTTTTAAATCACTGGTCTGATCGAAGTTAGCTTTCTACACCAAGTAGTTCTCACACTATTAGCAAAGTCAGCTGTGGTAGGACTCTTTTATGCCTAAACAGCTGTTTTTCTGCATTTTCGAGCTCAAAAATGGAGTTACAGAGTTAATGACTCGGGTCATAACTTTTGAACCACTGGTCGCACAGCTCTCATCTTCCCCTCTTCCCCATTCAGCTGACCATCAACCGTATAAAATTTCGCTAAAACTAAACCGAAGCTGTGCGAGCACTCCTTAAGGCTCAAACAAGCGTTTTACAGCCCTGACACCCCCACTTTTCCGCTTCGATCAGTAGCTCCTGCAGCTCAACCTAGGGTTGCGCAAGCTCAAATAAGGTAGTTCTTAAATCTATGTTTTACGAGGAAGCGAATAAGCTTATCCCGGAAGCTCTACGAGCAAGCTTTGTTATTTTTCGAGCCAACTGAAGCAACTTCGTCAGTTTTGGACCTCAATTTTAGCTTGTTTACGGATCGGGTCTGTAGTGAAATGATGAAATACTGTGCTAGTAACTGAAAAGAGAAACGGTTTCAACACTTTTAATTCAATGTTGAAACTCTTTTGTTTTCTTGTTCTTGGTGGTTCAGTAAACCAGCTTGTTCACCATACTCGGTTGTGAAGCTTACACTAAACTTTAACGAAACTATGCATCGGTCAACACTGCCTGACCCTAGTCATTACATAATAACAATATATATAATTCTAGATACCAATAGCAATCCAAGGTTAGTATGCGGCAGAGAACACTTGGTTACTGCACATGCAGTATGTGCTGTACCACACTCCCCTTGGCATAAACAAATTTTATATAGCATACTTGAAAAATTTGAATAATTATGAGTTTTGATACTCAGTTTAATTTGATGAACCTATGTGAGTTTGTATGATCTTTGATTCTACTTTTCCACTTCTCCTTGATCTACTGACTCGTGTTCTTCGGCATGTAAAGGTTTTTTCCTTTCCTCGCTCCACATCTTAGAAATACCCAGTGCCTCACTCGCGAATTTACGCCGAAATAAGTGCCTCTCCAGAAGTCCCAACTTTGTCTCGATCGGACTATTATCATCTGGTTTTAGCGTTGCTAGTCATACTCTGTACGACTCTAGTGCCGCCTTGTTGAGCTCGGTTATTTCTTGATCGCTTGTAATCAACTTTATGGAATGTGTCACGGGATTTCCGAAGCGAACTGATCCTTTGTTTTTGGTTTGTCTTCCACTCCGTCTGATTGTTAATTCCGCCTCGCCTGACTCGTCGGAAAAACCTGGAGGTGCATTGCTTCTTTCGTCCTCGCTTCCATCCGTTTTTTTCAGGATCGCTTCTGCTTCTTTTTGAACTCCTCGTGTTAATAACTGGTCCGCCAGCTGATTCCAATCTTCTGTAACTAAGGTCTCGACTTTGAAAAGTCTATAATATTTTGGCTGCTGAGGTCTTCCTAGTGATCTCTTTGGACTTGTCCTTCAACTCTTTTCTCGGAGTTAAGCCTTTGGGCATTCGCTCTCTTCAATTTTTCTATAACGAAGGCAAACTGAAGATCGAAAACTGTTTAAACACTCTCTCAATGCAATCATCACGAAGAAACTACACCGGTACTGCATCTAAACAGCTCTCTGATCAACAGAAAAACCACTTTTGAGCGACTTGCTTCAAATGTTCTATCAAGTCCTTAAGGATCTGACAGATACACCAGTAAAAAACTGGACCAATCCGAAGACTGATCACTCCTACGATCGGATTTCTCCAAAAGTAAGTGTTCACGCGATAAGAACAAAGCCAACCGCAGTCGGGTTTTGAGCTGTCTGGACCACCCTGTTATTAAGCTTTTGGGCCTTTGCTTTCCTCATTCTTTCTCTAACGAAGGCAAAATCAGGATCGGACACTGTCAATGCAATCATCGCGAAGAAATTACACCGGTACTACATCTAAACAGCTCTTCGATCAACAGAAAACCCAAAAATTAGCTACTTGCTTCGAGTGTTCCATCCAATCCCTAAGGAGCTGACGGATACACCAGTAAAAGAACTGGACCAATCCGAAGGCTGATCACTCCTACGATCGGATTTCTCCAAAAGTAAGTGTTCACGCGATTAGAACAAAGCCAACCGCAGTCGGATTTTGAGCTGTCTGGACCACCCTGTTATTAAGCATTTGGGCCTTCGCTTTCCTCAGTCTTTCTCTAACGAAGGCAAAATCAGGATCGGACACTGTCAATGCAATCATCGCAAAGAAATTACACCGGTACTACATCTAAACAGCTCTTCGATCAACAGAAAACCCAAAAATGAGCTACTTGCTTCGAGTGTTCCATCCAATCCCCAAGGAGCTGACGGATACACCAGTAAAAGAACTGGACCAATCCGAAGACAGGTAACTCTTACGATCGGATTTGTCCCAAAGTAAGTATTCACTCGATTAGAACAAAGCCAACGCCAAAACCGACGCTCACTTGTTATCACCACCGAGCAAGCTACTTTGACTGTGAGCCCAAACCCAGTCTCCTACTATCATGCACCACCGTCGCTCTTGCTATCAAGCACCACCATTTTCCTTGATATCAAGCACCACTGACCCTCACTTGATATCATGCACCACCGAGCAAGCTACTTCGACTGAGAGCCCATCCCCAGTCTCATGCTATCATGTACCACTGTCTCTCTTGCTATCATGCACCACCGACTCTCTCTTGCTATCATGCGCCACCGTCTCTCACTTGCTAGCATGCGCCACCGAGCAATCTACTTTGACTAGGAGCCAATCCCCAGTCTCATGCTATCATGCACCACCGTCTCTCTTGGTATCATGCACCACCATCTCTCTCACCATCATACTAAGGATCACCTTCAAGAATCAATTTGAGTCAACCTAATTTGCATCAGGTCAAATCACTTTGAACCATCTTTCGGGAACCTAAGGTGATCCATTAAGGACTACCTTGAGCCAATGTAACTTTAGCTAGATCAACTCTTAGATGATCTCTGAAGGACCATCTTTCTGAGGATCACCATAAAGGATCATCTGTAGTCAACCTAACTTCCATCAGGTCATCTCTCTCTGAGCCATCTTTCGGGAATCTAAGGAGATCCATTGAGGACTAACTTGAGTCAATCTAACCTTAGCAAGATCCACTCTTAGATGGACCAAGAAGTACCATCATACTATCATGCACCACCGAATCTTTCTTGCTATCATGCACCACCGAGCAAGCTACTCTGACTGGGAGCCAATTCCCAGTCTCATGCTATCATGCACCACCGTCTCTCTTACTAGCATGCACCAATGGATCTTTCTTGCTATCAAGCGCAACCGAGCAAGCTACTCTGACTGGGAGCCAAGTCCCAGTCTCATGCTTTCATGCACCACCGTCTCTCTAACTATCATGCACCACTGGATCTTTCTTGCTATCATGCACTACCGAACAAGCTACTCTGACTGGGAGCTAATCCCCAGTCTTATGCTATAATGCACCACCATCTTTCAGCAAAATCCCCAAACTCTACTGTGTACCGGTTATTATTTAGTGAGTAGACTGGCTCTTCGCTCATACAGTGGCATTAGTCACTGATCCTTCCGGAAACCTTGTTACGACATTTACTTCCTCTGGAAAATTAAGCTCGATCCTCTGCCACGCATTACCAGGACCGAAGTCTCAACGACGGGCTTCTGCAATTCTTGCTTAAACATCCAATCAGTAGTAGCGACGGGCGTTGTAGACAACGTTGTGTACAACTGACCGAAGTCTCAGCGACGGGCTTCTGCAATTCTTGCTTAAACATCCAATCAGTAGTAGCGACGCCCGTTGTGTAAAACGGGCGTTGTGTACAATTGAGCTCGATCCGCGTGCACCCATTGCCAGTACCGAAGTCTCAACGCCGGGCTTCTGCAATTCTTGCTTAAACTTCCAATCAGTAGTAGCGACGGGCGTTGTGTGCAACTGGCCAGTAGTTGTGTTGACTACCGAGTACTAGGATTTCCTGGTTCACGAATGCAAGTTACAATATTCAATCCCCTTCACGCTCATGAATTTTAGGCGATTACCCGGACCATATAGGCCGAAGGTTAACCCTCAAATTAATTTCACCAGTGTAGCGCGCGTGCAGTCCACGACATCTAAGGGCATCACAGACCTGTTATAGCCTCACTTCACGTGCTATTTAATTGCACATAGTACCTCTAAGAAGTAACCAATACTCTAACGAGAATGACACTATTTTGATGATCAAGATCTCGCTCGTTATGGGAATTAGCCAGAGAGATTCATCCACTAACTAAGAACGGCCATGCATCACCGCCCATAAAATCATGAAACATCATCCATCTGTCAATCCTTAAGATGTCTGGATCTGGTGAGTCAAAATAAGCCACAGACGCCACTACTGGTGGTGCCCTTCCGTCAATTCCTTCAAGTTTCGATGTTACAACCATACTTCCCCCGGAACCAATAAAGTTTGGTTTCCCGGTTAATATCTTGCCAAGTCAGAAGAGACTTTGACAAATCGTAAGTTGGTATAGTTTATAGTTAGAATTACGAGGGTACCTAATTCTCTTCAATACTCTAACTTGATTAAGGAAAACATTCTTGGCAAATGCTTTCGCAGTAGTTTGTTTTGCCACGTTCCAAGAACTTCACCTTTAACGTAGCAATACAAATGACCCCGACTGTTCCTTTCAATCATTACCGCACTTTAGTCACCGGGATCAGGAAAACGCGGGTCATTCTCCATTATTCCATGGTTGGTTATTCAATCCCAAAGAATGCTTTGATTACTCTAATTTTCTCGAAGTGAAAACAACGTCACTTTTAAGTGGAAGGTATTTCTTCGATGCGAAGGATGAGCGTAACGGGTGGAAAGCGTTAACTAACCACAATGTTACCGTTATACTCAAACAGATCCAACTATGCGTTTTTTAAACGCAGCAACTTTCGAATACGCTTTTAGAGGCTGGTATTACCGCGGCTGCTGGCACCAGACTTGCCCTCTACTTGATCATCAAATGAGCTTTCGCATTCTTTCCATTCTGATTACAAACCATTGGAGCTCATATCATTATTTCTCGTCACTACCACCTCGTGCGGAGACTGGGTAATTTGCGTGCTTGCTGCCTTCATGGAATGTGGTAGCCGTTTCTAAGGCTCCCTCTCCAATATCGAAACCTGATTCCCCGTTAGCCGTCACAACCATCATCGGTTGATAGCTCCATGATCGTTACACTGCTATCATCGGTTGATAGCTCAGAAGTTCGGAAGCTGCGTACCCCGAACTAAGCCATCTGGGATCTTTTAGTAAGTTTGGATTCATCCGGCATGCGCCCGTACTTAGAAGGACGCTTGATGAATTCTTGTAAGAGTTCGCGACCGGAGTCACACAATCTGCATGCGATTGCTGCAGGGTTACCGCAGTTATTCATCTGATAGGTAACTCAACTTTTAGATAGTAAATGATTTAATGAGCCATTCGCGGTTTCACTTTCGCAAATTTCACTTTCATATGCATGGCTTAGTCTTTCAGACAAGCAGATTGCAACTGACAGGATCAATCAGTTTAAAGTACTTCGGAAGCTAGCTTTTTTAAACCGAACACAGATTTGCAAGCTGCAACTTTTCCATAAAGGTCGGAACTATGCTGTTCCAACCTTTCCCACGCTCAATCTACTACTATCAACTTTTAAAACCTTCACGAGCTGAAGTAATCTTGGACCCTAGAGGAGGAAACGCGGTCCTCTGACGAACTCATTTAAACAGCATAGTTGTGCACCTATGGTACTGATACGGTAAACCATATCCAACTACACCTATAAGCAAGCTACTTTGACTGGGGCACCAAGTCCAGTCTCAAGCAAGAACCACCAATCATGATTTGGTTCAAACCGGTTCATAGTTATGCGCAGTACTTAGAATCACCTTAGCTAAAGCCAATTCTTCTTTTCACGAACAGCTTAACGACTGATTGCTTCACTTTCAAGCTTTTCTCAGCCTTCTCGAGAAGAGCCTTTGCTCAACTCCACAAAGCCTTTAAGGCAGTTTTGGTTCGCTTTAATGTTATAAACTATCTGAACTTCGTTCTTTACGAACCTTGGATGTTTCTCCTTGCTGAGGCGAAATCGAGCAATGATAGTTTACCAGTGGTCAAGTCTCATCAAATAACGCCATTCTTATACGCCCTTCTTATACCCTTCTTATACGCTTATCAAATGACGCCCTTCTTAAACGTTTTTTTTTTTGAAAATTCTTGCTAATACTCTTCCCCTATAATACACAGAAACCTCCTTAATGAATATTTTTGGGAAAGGAAAGATTTTTTTCAAGTGCTCACCATTTGCTCAGTTTTGGCCAAAATTTTTTTTGAAAACACGCCCGGAAAGCCTACCCATGTACTTCCCAACGCACTATACCCCAATTGAATCGCACAAGTTTCCATTGCACTTCACCCCAATTGAATCGCACAATACGGTAAACCATACCCAACTACACCCAAAGTAAGTCTTCCCTGGGGCACCATGACCAGGCTTATGCAAGCGCCACCAAGCATGATTTGTTTTAAACCGGTTCATAGTTATGCGCAGTACTTAGAAGCACCTTAGCTAAAGCCAATCCTTCTATTCACAAACAGCTCAACGACTGCTTTGTAGTTATAAATTATCTGACATTCGTTCTTCCCAAACCTTGGATGGTTCTCATGGCTAGGCGAAATCGAGCGATGATACTTTATCAGTGGTCAAGTCTCATCAAATAACGCCTTTTTGAAACGCTTTTGAGGTTAGGAAGTATAAAAAAATCCAAAATTTCAAAAAATTTTGGCAATTTTCGCTACTACTCTACCCCTATAATACTCAGAAATCTCCTAAATGAGTTTTTCTGGGAAAAAAAATTTGTTCACAATTTGCTCAATTTTTGCTTTAAACACCTTTTGAAAATACGCACGGAAAGCCCTGCTCATGTACTTTCTTACGCGTTTTACCCCAATTGAATCGCACCTTTTTATGATGACCAAAAAGGCAATGCCCTGGAGTGAACTTTTTTTGGAAAAACAGCAGAAGTCAACTTTAAACTCAAGCTGGAAGCTGAACTAATTTTACTTGTAATACATCAAAAAAACGCAATGCTCAGGAGCTTTCCAGCAATTATTATTATATAAAAAATTTACAACTTTTTGTTGCCCAAAATTTCATTCTTCTAAACTTCTTCACTTTTTGAGCTCAAAATCGCAGTTCAGCCAAAGCGCTATAACTTTTAAATCACTGGTCTGATCGAAGTTAGCTTTCTACACCAAGTAGTTCTCACACTATTAGCAAAGTCAGCTGTGGTAGGACTCTTTTATGCCTAAACAGCTGTTTTTCTGCATTTTCGAGCTCAAAAATGGAGTTACAGAGTTAATGACTCGGGTCATAACTTTTGAACCACTGGTCGCACAGCTCTCATCTTCCCCTCTTCCCCATTCAGCTGACCATCAACCGTATAAAATTTCGCTAAAACTAAACCGAAGCTGTGCGAGCACTCCTTAAGGCTCAAACAAGCGTTTTACAGCCCTGACACCCCCACTTTTCCGCTTCGATCAGTAGCTCCTGCAGCTCAACCTAGGGTTGCGCAAGCTCAAATAAGGTAGTTCTTAAATCTATGTTTTACGAGGAAGCGAATAAGCTTATCCCGGAAGCTCTACGAGCAAGCTTTGTTATTTTTCGAGCCAACTGAAGCAACTTCGTCAGTTTTGGACCTCAATTTTAGCTTGTTTACGGATCGGGTCTGTAGTGAAATGATGAAATACTGTGCTAGTAACTGAAAAGAGAAACGGTTTCAACACTTTTAATTCAATGTTGAAACTCTTTTGTTTTCTTGTTCTTGGTGGTTCAGTAAACCAGCTTGTTCACCATACTCGGTTGTGAAGCTTACACTAAACTTTAACGAAACTATGCATCGGTCAACACTGCCTGACCCTAGTCATTACATAATAACAATATATATAATTCTAGATACCAATAGCAATCCAAGGTTAGTATGCGGCAGAGAACACTTGGTTACTGCACATGCAGTATGTGCTGTACCACACTCCCCTTGGCATAAACAAATTTTATATAGCATACTTGAAAAATTTGAATAATTATGAGTTTTGATACTCAGTTTAATTTGATGAACCTATGTGAGTTTGTATGATCTTTGATTCTACTTTTCCAATTCTCCTTGATCTACTGACTCGTGTTCTTCGGCATGTAAAGGTTTTTTCCTTTCCTCGCTCCACATCTTAGAAATACCCAGTGCCTCACTCGCGAATTTACGCCGAAATAAGTGCCTCTCCAGAAGTCCCAACTTTGTCTCGATCGGACTATTATCATCTGGTTTTAGCGTTGCTAGTCATACTCTGTACGACTCTAGTGCCGCCTTGTTGAGCTCGGTTATTTCTTGATCGCTTGTAATCAACTTTATGGAATGTGTCACGGGATTTCCGAAGCGAACTGATCCTTTGTTTTTGGTTTGTCTTCCACTCCGTCTGATTGTTAATTCCGCCTCGCCTGACTCGTCGGAAAAACCTGGAGGTGCATTGCTTCTTTCGTCCTCGCTTCCATCCGTTTTTTTCAGGATCGCTTCTGCTTCTTTTTGAACTCCTCGTGTTAATAACTGGTCCGCCAGCTGATTCCAATCTTCTGTAACTAAGGTCTCGACTTTGAAAAGTCTATAATACTTTGGCTGCTGAGGTCTTCCTAGTGATCTCTTTGGACTTGTCCTTCAACTCTTTTCTCGGAGTTGACGTATTTGGATTCCGAGCCATTGCGGGAAGCGACATATGACTTGGCGATTCCGCTGTTGTTGCAGCTTTTTGTTTCCCACTATCTTGACCTGTAAGCTTTTTCTTTCTCTTTCTAGCACTTTTTGGTTCTACACTCTCCTTGCTGCTCGACCCTGGCCCGGTATTGTTTGCTTTGGCTCTCCTTACAGCCAGATTAAGTCCCCCATTCACCTCCAATTCTTTTGACGTTACATTCTGTTGGCTATCCTGATACAACTCCACTGTATTATCTAAATTCACCCGGTTTTGTATCTCCGGCATATCGTCCGAACCATCAGTCTTTTTCTTTGAGCCCCCTTCCTTTATTTAGATTTTGATTTCGGCTCGTCTGCATGGGGACTTTGTCTGGAATGTTCCTTTTTCGGGCTTTTATCCCTCGTGTCGTTCGTATCAATTTTCGCCTGGGCAATGTCACTTTTTCAATATACTGCTCCTGAAGCTGTTTTGACTGTGTGTGTGGGGTTTCCGAAACAACTTTTCCTTTTAGTGGATTGGTTAAAGCTTTTCCACTTTTCCGATTTTCGTCCCTTCTTAGGAGATTAGTACTTGGCTCTAATTCTTCCGGTTTATCCTCCATAAATCCGTATTCCCATGAGTACAATAGCTCTTTTCTTAACTCCGTGTTAATTGTGCTTGTTTTGTCAACTATTCTCCGGATGTCATTCGCCGACGTATCTCGCCTTGTCGAGTTCCACCGTGCATTCTCCTCCAATAGTGTCTTAAACGCTATGGTCCGATCTGTGTTCTTAGCCGATTCTACCTCAGTTTTGAATTTGGGACTCACGTCTCTGCTATCTTGACCTTTCTTCACAATTTTCACAAGCTCATGCGTTTGGTCGACCCTTCTTTTTAACTGAGATGCTGTGAGTGCTGAACGTTCCAGATGTTCCTTATCTAAATGTTCAGAGTTTTCAATGAATTTATCCCTTAATATTTTGAATTCTGTTTTTGGAAGGCGAGCGAAGTGTGCCTCAAATGGCGAACAATTAATCTTTTTCTGTTTACACTATGTAAGGTCTCTAGTTATTGTGCTAAGAGCAAGTTTTTTTGATGTGACGTTTTCACTCAATAACATTACCCCTAGTTTCCGTTTTATCGTTTGAATAGTTCTCTCAACAAGTCCGCAACCCCGGTGGTCCCCTACCGGACATAATATTTGTTCGATGTTATTTTCAGCACAAAACTTTTTCCTTGTTTGTCCTTTAAATCCAGAGAATTGATCAGTTCTTTTTGATTCCGGTATTCCATGTGTATCAATGTAAGTACGCAGAAACTTCACTGATGACTTTCCCCCGGTTGATTTTGTTATTTTAACTGATGGGAATCTATCTATAGCTGTAAGCAAGTAGATCTTGTTTCCCTTTTTATCTTCTAAAGGACCGGCATAGTCTAACTGTAGCTCTTGCCCCGGCTGCGTGAGCAGTGGGAGAGGTTTTGACTCATTTTTTGGTATAATATATTTAACCTTCCTACCATATCGAGTACAATTACGACCTTCTTCGGCCAATTTCACAATGTCGTTGTGCATGTGTGGCCACCACAGGTACTTTGACACGTCTAACATCGCTTCCTGACCTGGGTGGCCTCGATGAATTGGTTTGAGTACTGCCGATCGTAGCTGTCCCGGAACTGCAAGTCTCCCATCTATTATTTTGCAGTCGTCTACTACAGCCATCTGGTGCCAAAGTGAGTTTGTGAAAGGTCCCATAAGTTCGAATGAATGGCGATCTTTCGTTTCAATAACTCTTCTGAGGCGATCCAACCATGTGTCCTCCGTAGTTAACTCGGCCAATAAATTTCGATCAAACAGCTTCGACAAATTGTTCAGGTTATTGTTTTCTATTTGTTCTGCATGTCTGAATTCGTCTTTTCTGGACCTTCGAACACTTTTTTGTCCCCCAACTGTGCTGACCTCCGGGCTTGAAATCGAACTGTCTGCCGTAAGATCTATCTCGATGATATTTCGATCACTCCCTGCTGAGCTGTTTTCATGTGGGCTGAGCATACAGGTTGATGCTTCCAATTCCAACAGACTTCCCGGAATTACTCTATCATTCCGCTCGGATCCTCTTAAATCCCAAAACGAAATCAGTCCTTGTGGCTTTTCTTGTGTGGTCTCTGCGGATGTAGGTGTTGATGTCGATTGACTCGAATCTTTTTTTCGATTAATTATGTCCATCTTTCTCCATTCGACCTGTGGTGTATCGTCCCCCGAACTGTCTGAGTCTTGTTCTCTATGCACTGTCCTTGTCTCTTGTATGTTGTCTCCGTCACTCGTTCTAACAACTGGTCTCTACTCCTGTCCCGTTCTACTATCTTGACTGTCTTTTTGGGTTTCTCTTTCGGGTCCTTCTCCTCCATATTGCTTTTCAAATCCAGATAAGTTTGTTTTTCATTTTTGTCGACCGACTGTTTGCAATAAGAGATTTCACGTAAACTGTTTAGCTCAAATTTTGACAGGCGCCAACTTGGACCGTTCTCGTTCCGGTCGAGCCGTGTTCGTTTTTGGAAAAAACGGTTGCTATAACAACTATGGGATGACTTATCTATCAATTTATTCGTTGTGTCTTTCAATCCAGAAAGTTCTAGAATGTTTTCATTCTGTATTTCTTTTGCTGTCTCATTTAGTCAACTGCTTAAGCAGTCGAGTGCTTCATGGAAACATTCAAACTATGACACAACGAATTTTTCATCTAAATACGACTCTGGCCACGGCTCCTCGTTTGGTTCTCTTGACATATAATCAAAAATCCCTATGTCCTTACCTAGTATATGAACGACCTTAAATTGGCAAGGTAGTAACCTATCCACCTACCTAGTAAGTCGGGATTGATACGTTTTGTTTGATTTATATTCGCCTAAGGCTGATGTCAGAGCCTTATGATCTGTAGCCAGAATGAATTCTTTTCCCAGTAGGTAGTGTTTGAATCTATCTACTGCCCAGATTACTGCGAGCAGTTCTAATTCATTTGTCGAATACTTGTTTTCTTGAACGTTTAGATAGCGTGATGCGAAAGCAATCGGTACCCATTATTTATCTTCCGTTTTTTGTTCTATTGTTGCTCCGAGACCGCTATGACTTGCATCACATTTTGCCCGAGTATCCTTTTTGGGATCGTATTAATGAATTTGTGCTATTCGTGCCACTACTGTTTTTATCTCTTCAAAGATTCTCGAGTGTTCTTCCCCCCACTCGAATTTTTTACAGGTAATTTAACATTTTTCATTTTCTTTTTCTCATTTTCTTCCCGTAACAATAGTCTAAATTTGTCAGTTAAGCTTGCAGCGTTCGCGATAAGTTTTGAAAGATGATTAGTACTACCCATAAAGAATCTTAGTTGTCTTAACGATTTCGGATGTTGCAATTTTAGAACTGCCTGTGTTTTGTTGATTTTTGGTGTTATACCGTCTGACGTGATTTTGTGACCTAGCTAGTTTACTTCCGGTTGACAGAAAGCACATTTTTTTTAATTTTAACTCTAGATTCTCATTGTCCGGTTTCTTTAAAACATTTGTTACTAACTGTTTGTGTTCATGTTCGTTTCCCTTAGATACAATTAAAATGTCATCCAGGAAACAGAAAGTATTTTTTGAATGATTCAATGTTCGATCCATAGCTTTTTGAAATTCCGCAGGCATGTCTGCTAGCCATAAAATCCGGTCGGAAACCTGTATCTTCCTGTAGCCTGTCCATCCACTATGTTGAAATTGCACTACTTCGCTGTTTCTGCGTACAGTTTGATCTGGCTCTAGGCATATTTCAAATCGAAGACCGTAAAATACAACCTGCCGTTTGTATTTGCAGTTGCTATCTGACTGACCCCATCCAATAATTCGTCCACATTTGGCATCTGATATTTGTTCTTATACAGCTGCCTATTTATTGGTTTTGCGTCTAGTGCTGGCTTAATAGAATTATCTTTTTTTACAGTAATAACTATCGTGTCACTCGTGCATTTGTCCAATTTTGTTATATGACCCTCGATAACAATTTCGATAACTCAGCTTGCACTTTGTTTTGTATATGAATAGGGATCCCCCTTCATTTTTCCTGAATGGGACATAGTGGGGATTTGAATTTGGTGTTCACAACATGGTTTTTTGATTCCCCTTTTGTGTCAAATAGGGATGGGAATTTTTTGTAAAACTGCTTTTTCCTACCTTCCGGCTGCTCAAACATTAACACGTCAAACCTGGATTTTCTTGATGGAGCAGACTTCTTTATTGTCTGAATCCTCAATTTTCCTTGCAAATCTAATCCTAGAATACATCTTGCTCTACGTTCTGTAACCAAGAATGTTGCGTCCGTCACTTCCCACCCTGCCGACAGAAAAATAGTACAAATTGCACTCAGTCTTTGGATTGGTTGTTTGTTGTAACAGTTGTTTTGCTGTTGTCCAATTTAGAAAGGAGACTGGACTTCCTGTGTCTATTGTCATATTGATAATGTGTGTATCGATTCTTACCAACGCTTTCAGAGATTTTATCTGGTGTGATCTTGGATTCCTTCTAACGTCTATTTTTCGAACACATTTTGTATCCGATTTGCATGGTTTGAATTTGATAATTGATGTCAATTTTTCGGCTTTTCCAACTAGGACCTGTAATGTTGTTTCCACTGCCATGATTTCAAATTCGTCACATGAATCAAAACTGCGAATTAGATTGCATTGTTCTTCTGAGCTAGAATTTTCTTCCGCAATTTCGTTCACCTGGTTATCGAACCAGGTGAACGAATTTGCGGAAGAAAATTCCAGCTCAGACGAACAATGCAACCTAATTCGTAGTTTTGATTCATGTGACGAATTTTTGCGAAGTGGTTTGGCTTATTACAAATTTTACATGATTTCCCCATCGCTGGAAAAATTTTTAGGTGTCCTTCTCCAAATGTTCTACCACATCTAGTACATGGTATTTT